>NW_006408556.1:4897422-4907056 GCF_000296735.1 Chrysochloris asiatica
AAATACTGGTAAATGATAGTCCATAGAGGAGATTGTGATCATTGCAATTAACAAAATGTGATTTTTTAAAATGTAAAACTAATGATTTGCCAGGTAAACTTTCACTTAATTTCCAATTTAAAAAAAAATGATATGGACACTCTGAAAAACAGCTTGACAGTTTCTTAAACTAAACATACAAATTACTATACAACCCAACAATTGTACTATTGGGTATTTAGCCCAGATAAATGAAAATATTTGTTCACAAAAAAGAAAACCATATACATATTTAAAACAGTTACATTTGTTAATAGCTATTAATTGGAAATAATTTGCCTGTTCAACGGATGAATAGGTGAACAAACTATGTTATATTCATGCCATGGAATACTACTTGGCAATAAAAAAGAACAAACTATGGATATGCATAAAACCTGGATGAATCTCCAGAAAATTATGCTGAGTGGAGAAAAAGCCAATCCCAAAAGGTTTTACAATGGGGCTTCAAAAAGTTTGTGTAAAATTCTATTATCTAACAATTCCATTTTTCCACAGATTTTTTGAAGCCCCTTTGTATATTCTATGATTGCACTATGGAACATTTTTGAAATGATACAAGGAAGATATTGCACTATGGAACATTCTTGAAATGATATAAGCAAGATATAAGTAGAGAATAGATTTGTGGTTGCCAGAGGTTAAAAAGGGTAGAGCAAGAAAGTAGTGGTTGTGGCTATAAAAAGGAAACATGAGGGATCCTTGTCATGAAGATGTCCTATATCTTAACTGTATCAACAGCAGTACTGACACTATACGTTTACAATTCCAAGACTGTACGACAGTTCTGCAAGATATTACCATGCAATCTCTCTATATTGTTTCTCACCAATGTATGTGAATTTATAGTTATCTCAAAAGAAAAAGTTTAATTAAAAAATATTGACAATACCAAGTGGTGATGAGTGTTTGGAGGAACTAGAATTCTCATGCACTGCTGGTGGGAATGTAAAATAAAAAGTACAGCTACTCTGCAAAACTATTTGGTAGTTTCTTAAAAAGTTAAAACACATACTTACCATATGACCAGCAATCCCACTCCTGGTTAATTACCTCAAAGAAATGAAAACTATACTCACACAAAACCTGCACATGAATATACATAGCAACTTTGTGATAGCCAAAACCTAGTAACAACCCAAATGTCCATTAACAGGTGAATGAATAAACCAACTGTGAAACATCATATAATGGAATTATTACTTAATAATTAAAAATAATTATGGACACACAAAACAATTTACATTAATCTCAAAGGTCTAATGCTGAACGAAGAAGCCAACCTTCAAAAGTTACACACTGCATAATTTTATGTATAGGACATTCTCAAAAACACAGAACTATGGTGATAGAGAACACATTAGTGACTGCCAAGGGTTGGGGCTTGTTGTGAAGTGCCGCTGAGTCAGTTCTGACCCACAGCGACCCTGTATAAGGTTTCTGAGGAGCAGCTGGTGAGTTTGAACTGCCAACCTTGCAGTTAAAACGGCTTTGCAGTCTGGTGCATTAAACCACAATGCCCTGGAGAGGGGTTAATTACAAAGAGATGGCACAAGCGTTTTGGGGATGATAAAATTGTTCAGTATCCTGATTGTGGAGGTGATTCCACAAATACACATGTTTTTAAATTCATAGAACTGTATACCAAAAGGAAAGATGCCCGATTTTACTATCGTGGTGATGGTTATGTGTCAGCAAGTTGGTTCTGACTCATAGTGACCCGGTATAGGGTTTCCAAGGCTGTAAATCTTTAAAGAAAGATTTAAATCTTTCTGCAAATCTTTAAAGAAAGATGGGTGCAGAAAGTCCCATCTTTCTCCTGAAGAATGACTGGTAGATTTGAACTGCTGACATTGCAGTTAGCAGCCCAGCTTGTGATCCCCTATGTTACCAGTGCTCCTGTGATTTTACTGTATGATAATTAAAAAACAAATAAGTAAAAGGCATCTCTTTTCCCCAACTGAGTCTTTTCCCTGTGCCAGAGTTGGATTTCAGCCACCACTTGCCCCTTTGGTTGTATACCTTTGTGCTTTGTACAAACTGTACAATCACAAGCTTCAACCCTTCCTGGGTGTGCTCAGAACAGATCTGTGGCAGTGTTTAAAGGTTATACGGGGAATTGTGAATTCCTTGATTAAAAGATTAACAAATCCCTTCCTCTTTCTCGGTGGATAAATTTGATCTTGGATTAACTTTCTAGCTGTTTCCCTGGAAATCTGGTAACAGACGGATGTCAGCTGGGTTACCAGGCAATTGCTTGTGGTAAGAATGAGCTCAGTCAGTATACTCCATCTGGACCAAGAGGACTGTGAATGAACTATAAGCATCCAGCGGGAATCTCTAGCTTTGTACTCTGAGCACTGTGATGCTTTTAATTGGCATGTCTCTTATGGGATCCTGAATCAACGTTCATGAGATTGTTGTAAGAAATGGTAGTTCCTATTTGGGAAATGAGGCTTCTAAAGCTCCTATAGTTACCACAATGCTTTGTGTGATCTTCTCCTCTTACACCTAAATTCCTACTTGGACTGTTATGTGACCCAGCTGTTGGGGCTCTTGCTAAAGATGTTGACATGCCGAGTTTCTTATCCTACATCTTTTTAAGTAAAACCAATATCAAGCAAGGTCTGTTGTAGACATGTGAATATGAAATGGCTAGTTAAGCAAAAAAATGACCAAGAGTGGGTGTTGCAAATCTTCTGGAAAGTATTCAGGGTCTAAACTAAACGGAGCCTTTTGGAACCACCCTGAAGTAGTTAGAAATCTGGCATAATTGTACTGATGTGAATGGAATTTATACCTTTCTCCTATTCATCTACCACAAGTCATTGTTTATCCTGGGCAAGTGGACAAGATTTGATGTATTATTTTTTAATAAAAAGGCATCATATCTTCCTTACCTTGGGGAACCTGCACAAAGCCAACACTTATACCAGCAAGTAAGTCTCCAAGAAGCCAATCCTTGAATCGATACAAACATACCCACTCTAGGAAGGGAAAGATCATCAACATGCATCTTATGAACTTATGCCATGAGCAGCTGTGAGAGAGAAGAGCAGAGACTTGGTTAGGTTCTCCAAAGAAAGTGCCTACATAGCCAAGAAAAGGCACAGTGCCCAGTCCTTCTTCCCATGCAGCAGAGTTCTCAACATCAGCAAGATTAACATTCTGGGTGAGATATTTTCTGTTGTGGGGCTGTCCTGCGCACTGTAGGATGTTCAGCAACATCCTTGGTCTCTACCCACTGGATGCCAGTAGAATGTACCCTGACCTAGCTATGACAACCAAAAATGTCTCCAGACGGCAAAAATCACCTCTGATTGATTTGTAAGCAGTAATATTGGTAGGAGGCAAGGGGCCTTGACACATTTCACATCATTCCCATATACTGCAATTTTTATTGAATATCAACTCTATGAAATTGACACAAAATATAGAATATTAAGTCTTATGCTTAAGGAGTTAGTCATGTAAAGAAAGGGCACTAAAATACAGTTTTAATACCCTTTAATCCAGTGGATTTGATTTCAACCATGAGCAATTTTGCTCCCCAGAGGACATTTGGTAATATCTAGAGATATTTTTGATTATCACAACAAGAGGCCATGGGTGCTGCTAAATATCCTATAATACACACAACAGCCCTCCACAAGATATAATTTTTGGTCCAAATTGTCAATAATGCTAAAACCTTGCTTTAGCCTTTGTTGTTATTAAGTACTATTCTGACTCATACTGACCCTGTATAGTTTCCGAGGAGTGGCTTATGGATTTGAACTGCTGACCTTCCAGGTAGCAGTCCAATGCTTATCCTAAATAAGTAGGAAGATAAATAAATACTACCAATTTGGCCATAAACTGCTTTTTGCTATTTACATTTTAGCATGGGCTAAAAACATACTCTGGAGAGTTTCCATGTGTGAGTTGTAGTTAGATAATTAGGAATTTACTATAATGAAAATATTACTTTAGTATATCCAGGACTAAAAGATGTGCTCGGGAAAGAAATAATTTCACATTTTGGACTTTTACATCAAGCGTTGTTGTTAAGTGCCATCGAGTAGTTTCTGACTCATAGTGACCTTGTATAAGGTTTCCGAGGAGCAGCTGGTGGGTTGTAACTGCCGACCTTGTGGATCACAGTTCAGTGAGCCTACAGCACCATACCCGAACTCCCAAGCATTACTATCCCTAAAGCAGTTATGACAAAGAGATAAAAATGACTGTCAATGTCGCAGTATATGTGGGTAAAACAGGATTAGAAACCAGGTCTTCTGACTCTAAGTCCCGTGTGGTAGCCACTGTAGTCTCTCAATAGTGCCTACTGGCAGCTGTTCAATTCTGCTAAGGAGGGAGGAGCAAGACCACTGGTTTGCTATTTTTACTAAAATCTGGGTGTTCTCTCCAATAATGACGTCCTATCGGCAGTTGAAGCTCACCAGCTGCTCCTCGGAAACAGGGTCGCTATGGGTCGGAATCAACTTGATGGCACTTAACAACAACAACAACAACATGGGAAAGGGAAGGATCCTGGTGTGGTGCTGTGGGCTAATGCGTCAGACTGCAAAGTCGTTTGAACTGCAAGGTCGGTGGTTCCAGCTCACCAGCGGCTCCTTGGAAACCCTATAGAGGATCGCTCTGGGTCAGAATGGACTCAACAGCACTTAACAACAACAAAAATGGGAAAGGGAAAGGAGCCTTGTGTGGCATGCTCAGTTGCTAATCAAAAGATGAGTGGTTCGAACTCACCAATAATGAGAAGGATGTGGAAGTCTGCTTCTGTAAAGATTTATAGCCTTGGAAGCCTTACGGGGCGGTTTTACCCTGGTGTGACGTTGTTAGATAAGCACTGGTTGTGATGCTGTTAGATAACCACAAGGTTGACAGTTCAAATCCACTCGTCACTTGGAAACCTTGCGCAGGAGTGCTATGAGCTAGAAGTGACTCAATGGCACAAAACAACAACAACAGAGTCATGATGAGTTGATGACAATGAGTTTGGGGGTCTTTTTGGTACGGGAAAGGGGACGAGTCCTGCTGGTAGCACAGTAATTAATCATCCTGACTGCCAAAAAAAGTCAGTAGCTTGGCCACACCCAGCTGCCCCAAGGGAGGAAAGACCCAGCAGTCTCCTCCCATAAAGATTACAGCCTGGGAAACGTTATGAGGCACTTCTACTTTGCTGACTGGATGGCACACAACAAATAACACCATGGGAAAAGGAGGAAGCACAGTGGTGCAAATAGTCAAGTGCTCGGCTACTAACCTAAAGGTTGGGGGTTTGAACTCACCCAGTGACTCTGGGGGAGAAAGGTCTGGTGATTTGCTTCTGTACAGATTACAGCCAAGAGAAAAAGCAACAACAAAACCAACTCTGGAGTAGTTCTGCTCCACCACACGGACTCGCTGTAAGTCACAATCAAATAGGCAGCACCTAACAAGAACACTGAGAAAGGGGCTTCCATGCATCAGATTCAATTGGATGGCAATTTACAATAACAACATGGACAAGGGCACGTAAAGCCTGGCACTGGGACCCTCAGCACCCTCAGCTGACTCAGTCTCCCTCTTCTCCCTATACTAGTTGGCAGAAGACCAGCCACACTGTGCAGCCATGAATGTTCTTTCGCATGGAAAACCCAAAAACACCAACAACATGCAGTGATGAGGATCTAAGACTGAAAGAAATCAAGGAGAGTGCTAAGGAATAGAAACTGAAGCTAATGAGTGGGGAGAGGAGGGATTTTGGCATGAATCTGGATTTTAGTGACAGCCATGTTAAAAGAGAAGAACATAAGAGTCTGTGAAAGCATGGGGTAGACTGTGACAAGGAATGGAGGCGTTGCAGTTGCTGATTCCCAAAGCCCATTGCCATAGAGTCCATTCTGACTCTTAATGACCCTGAATAGGGTTTCCATGACTGTAAGTCTTTACGGGAGCAAAGGGCCTCATCTTTCCCCTGCAGAGCAGCTGGTTTAAACTGCCAACCTTATGGTTAGCATCCAACACCTAACCCACATTACCACCAGGTCTCCAAGAGGAAGAAAATGAGGAAAAAGGTAAGAGGTTGTGTGCAGTAAGGAGATATGGAGTTAAACGATTATCTTATTGACTTTAAAAAGCACTTTCGTATTTGTAGTACTTTAATGGAAAGTGCTTTCCTATCTGCAGCATAGTCCTTCCTGTGTACTAGATGCTTTGCAAATATTCTTCTTCAATTCTCACAACCCTCTTATAAGGTGAGATTGGTGGTGGTTATGTGCCGTGGAGTCGGTTCTGACTCATAGTGACCCCGTATAGGGTTTCCCAGGCTATACATCTTTATGGGAGCAGAAAGCCTCATCTTTCTCCCGTGGAACAGCTGACCTTGAGGTTAGCAGCCCGACTCATAACTACTACGCTATCAAAGCTCCTTTCTGATGAGGTTTGTTGTTGTTTAGTGCCACTGAGTCGATTCTGACCCATAGTGACCCTGTACAGGGTTTCCACGGCTGTAAATCTTGACGGTAGTAGAAAGCCTCATCTTTCTCCCGCGAAGCGGCTGGTAGTTTCGAACTGCTGACCTTAAGGTTCACAGCCCGATTTGTAACCACTACGCTACAGGTAGGTACTGTGAAAAAAAGAAAAACAGTTGCCATTGAGTTAACACCAGCTCATGGCATAGGGTTTTCAGTGGCTGATTTGTCAGAAGCAGATTACCAGACCTTTCTACTGAGATACCGCTGGGTGGATTAAAAGCACCGACCTTTTGTTTAGCAGCTGAGTAAGTTACTCATTTGCAACAGCTGTTATCATTCCCATTTTACAGATTCAGAAACTGAGCCACAATAAGGCTGGCTAGCTTACCCAAGGACACACAGCTGGTAAGCAGTAGACCTGGGATTCAAATCCATTGAGAAGGCTCAGAGTCTTGCTCTTAATTACCGTTTTGTTAAAATTCAGAAGTGAGGAGAATAGGATGTTTTAGAAGTAAGGAATAATAACTGTTCTAAAAGCCATGGGAGCCAGAAGAGTTCAGATTTAAGTGTCCTAATGACATGATGATGAACTTCCAGAGGTTCAAGCTGGATTCAGAAGAGGCCATGGAACGAGAGATATCATTGCTGATGTCCGATGGATCTTGGCTGAAAGCAGAGAATATCAGAAGGATGTTTACTTATGCTTTATTGACTACGTGAAGGCTTTCGATTGTGTGGATCATCATGACAAGCTATGGACAACATTGAGAAGTATGAGTATTCCAGAACACTTAATTGTACTTCCGAGAAATCTGTACCTAGACCAAGAAGCAGTTGTTCAAACAGAGCATGGGAACACTGAATGTTTTAAAATTGGGAAAGGTGTGCAACAAGGTTGTGTTCTTTCACTATACTTATTCAACCTGTATGCTGAGCAAATAATACGAGAAGCTGGGTTCTATGGAGAAAAACGTGGCATCAGGATTGGAGGAAGACTCATTACCAACCTGCGATATGCCGATGATACAACCTTGCTTGCTGAAAGTGAAGAGGACTTGAAACATTTACTTATGAAGATTAAAGAGCACAGCCTTCGATATGGATTACATCTCAATGTCAAGAAAACAAAAATTCTCACCACTGGACCAATAAACAGCATTCTTATCAATGGAGACAAGATTGAAGTTGTCAAGGACTTCATTCTTCTTGAATCAACTACAACACTCGTGGAAGCAGCAGTCAAGAGATCAGACAACGTATTGCATTGGGCAAATCTGCTGCACAGGAACTTTTTAAAGTGTTGAAGAGCAGAGATGTCAGCTTGAGGACTAAGGTGCGTCTGCCCCAAGCCATGGTATTTTCAATAACCTCATATGCATGTGAAAGCTGGACAGTGAATAAGGAAGATCGTAGAAGAATTGATGCCTTTGAGTTGTGGTGTTGGAGGAGAATACTGAAAGTGCCATGGACTGCTAAAAGAACCAATAGATCTGTTTTGGAAGAAGTGCAGCCAGAGTGCTCTTTGGAGGCCAAGATGGCTAAGCTTCGTCTTTCATACTTTGGACATATTGTCCGGAGGGAACAGTCCCTGGAGAAGGATGTCATGCTGGGTAAGGTGGAGGGTCAGAGAAAAAGAGGAAGACCCCTAACGAGATGGATTGGCCAGGTGGCATCACTGATGGCGTCAAGTGTGGCAGCGGTAGTGAGGTTGGCCCAGGATCAGACATTGTTTTGTTCTGCTGTGCATGGGGTCGCTATGAGTTGGTTCCGACTCGATGGCACCTGACAACAACAACAACAACAACAACAACAATGACATGATAGGGAGTTAGGTTAAAATTGCCTTGTTAAAAACTATTTGTAAAGAGGGTAGAATCAGGAAAAGACTATCATATTGTAGAGATAAAGTCAATGTGGCCCCCAGTTCCCTCCTTGACATCTTTCCACTGATCTATCCTGGAACAGAAGAAATGAGAGTGGTGTTGGAGGATTGGAAACGGATATCAAAGACCAGAGGCATATCTCTGGAAAATAATGCCTATGGCAAACACTGAAATTGTGCTCCCATCCAAACATCTGACATCCATATTTTAAATATCTTTACCATAATTTACCATAATAAGGACTCCTGGTATGGCGCTACAGGATAAGTACTGGACTGCTAAATGCAAGGTTGGCCGTTCAAATCTGTCAGAAACCCTATACAGGGTTGCTATGAGTTGGAACTGACTCGATAGTACTTAACAACAACCACTACCATAATATCAGCTCAAAAATACAAGTCAAGAAAGGAAAGTATAGACCACTATCCCTCATGAACATAGAGGCAAAAATTCTCAACAAAATCCTAGACAACAGAATTCAGCAACGCATCAAAAAAATAACATATCATGACCAAGTGGGATTCATACCAGGGATACAAGGATGGTTCAACATCCTGGTTCAACTGGAAATCAATATGCAAAAGATTGAAACAAGACCTTTACCTCACGCTATATACAAAAACCAACTCAGCATGGATTAAAGACCTAAATGTGAATTCCAGAATTATAAACGTCATCAATGAAAAAATAGCGACCAATTTAAGGGCTACCATTCATCTGTCAGTTTGTCATATTGTGATGGCTTGTGAGTTGCTAAGATTCTGAAAGCTATCCCACCAGTATTTTAAATACCAGCAGGGTCACTCATGGTGGACAGGTTTCAGATGAGCTTCAAGACGAAGACAGAGTAGGAAGAAGGAGTGATGAACTACTTCTGAATATTCAGTCATTGAAAACCTTATGAATAGCAGAGAAACACTGTCAGATACAGTGCCAGAAAACAAGCCCGTCAGGTTGGAAGGCACTCAAAGTGCGACTAGGGAAGAGCTGCCACCTCAACGTAGAGTTGACCGTGATACATGAATGGAGTAAAGCTCATGGGTGAAAAGCCCGTGGGACCTTCATTTGCTGAAGGGACACAACTAAAAATGAAGAGAAACAGCTGTAAACATCCATTGAAAATCAGAATATGGAATGTACGAAGTATGAATTGGGGAAATTTGAAAGTTGTCAAAAATTAAATGGAACGCATAAACATCGATATCTTAGGCATTAGTGAGCTGAAATGGACTGGTATTGGCCATTTTGAATCTG
>NW_006408556.1:4909366-4914988 GCF_000296735.1 Chrysochloris asiatica
TGGAGGAGAATATTGAAAGTGCCATGGGCTGCCAAAAGAACCAATAGATCCATTTTGGAAGAAGTGCAGCCAGAGTGCTCCTTGGAGGCCAAGATGACCAAACTTCATCTCTCAGACAATGGACTAATTTCTAAAATCTCTAAGTCTTGGTATGGCGCTGTGGGTTAATGTGCTAGACTGCAAAATCAGTTTGAACTGCAAGGTTGGTAGTTCAAGCTAACCAGTAGCTCCTTGGAAACACGCTACAGAGTTGCTATGGGTCAGAATCGACTCGATGACACTCAACAACAACATAAGAAACTGTAATACTGCTACAAGAAAAAGATAAGTAACCCAATTTAAAAATGGGCACAAGACATGAATAGACACTTCACCAAGAAAGAGATTTGGGCAAGCAACAACATATCAAGAAATGTTCACCATCATTAGCCATTAGAGAGATGCATATCAAAACAACAATGAGATATCATCTCATATCAGTACTAGCAGCGAAGTTCAAAAATGCAGAGGACAATAAATGCTGGCAAGGATGTGGAGAGACTGGGACCCTCCTACATTGCTAGTGGGAATGCAAAATGGTCCAACCACTCTGGAAAATAATATGGTGCTTACTCAGAAAGTTGGAAATAGAAATACCATATGATCCAGTAATTCCTCTACTTGGTATAAATCCACAAGAAAAAAGAGCTATAACACGAGGAGATATATGCACACCAATTTCATAGCAGCACAATTCATAATAGCAAAAAGATGGAGACAGCCTAAATGCCCATCAATAGAAGAGTGGAGAAATAAACTGTGGTACATACATACAATAGAATATTATGCTACCTTGAAGAATAACAAAGAATCTGTAAGCCACCACATAACATGGATGAACCTTGAGGACATTATGCTGAGTGAAATTTGTCACAAAAGGACAAATATTGCATAAGACCCTTATTGTAAAAGCTTAAGAAAAGACACCCAGACTAAAAGGGGGAAACATTTTTTTTTCGTGGTTGGTTACTGGTGGGGGTGGAGGGAGGTGATGGTAGAGCATAGGGCAGGGGGCAGATACATCATAGTTTAGGTGTTGGGAAGGGCAATACACAAGAAGGGGGAGGGGTGGAAAAGCAAGGTAGATAAGGGAACACTGACACAGGTTTGCACGGGCTAAATGGGACACAGGTAAATAGTGATGCATGGCACAACAGGGCTCTGTGATACAGAGATTGAGGCATAGTCTGAAGAGAGGAAGTAATACTAAGAAGCTTGACTGTCTTATGAATATTGGTTTCCCTTGCCTACTATTGTCAAATAGACACTTGAGTGGGATAGAAGAGAATGTCGGGAAGCATGATTACAGAAAGCTTATAAGCCTGTCTTCAGCCTATAACTGATTGGAAAACCTAAAAGGAGTTCTACAACTTCCCCAGTGAAATAGGGCTCTTGCGGAGCCTTTGCAGTATATAGAACCTTAGGTGGAATCCTGAGCCTCATCCACAACCTTCTGAGGTGGGACATTCCCACTAGAAAGGACAAGCAGAACACCCTGGAACAGCTAGAGCGACAGAAGATACATCTTCAAAGAAAGGTCATCAGGAAAAACCCAAAACAAAAATGGAAAAAAAAAAAAAAAAATACAAGTCAAGCTCTTTAATCTTTTACTTAACATATGATGACGCCACATGAAAAGTATAACTGCACTTTCTTTGCTTTCATTGATGAAAATTAATCTAGGATATGTTCAAAGTCATTTTTCTTTTATCTTTTCCATTTCTCCTCTTTCTATACTTTGCAGAGTAAGATCACAGAGTTTCCCTTGACCCATGGTGGTTGGTGGTGACTATTTGCCATTGAGTCTGTTCAAACTCATAGCGGTCCTGTATAGGGTTTCTGAGGCTGTAAATCTTTAATGGGAATAGGAAGCCTCATCTTTCTCCCACAGAGTGGCTGGTGGATTGGAACTGCTGGCCTTGCCATTAGTAGCAGCACAGTGCAACCAGAGCTGCTTGCCTTGATCCTTGTTGTTTGTTGTTAAGTGCCAATGAGTCGGTTCCAACTCATAGCAACCCTGTATAGGGTTTCCACGAAGTAGCTGGTAAGTTTGAACCACTGACCTTGTGGTTAGCAGCCCAATGCTTATCCTACAGTGCTGCATCAGTACTCTCCTGCCCATGTTGTTGCGAAGCGTTATCGAGTCAGTTCCGACTCAGCGACCCAGTACAGGGTTTCCAAGCAACAGCTAGCTGGTGGGTTTGAACTGCTGCCCTTGTGGTTCACAATCCAGTCTGGTCCTACAGTGCCACACCAGGAGTCCTTGATCCATGGAGGTTCTCAAGTACGAAAGCATTATTGTACCTACTAAATGAACTCTCACTGCCATGGTTAACAGAAATTCAGGGTGCCCCCTTCAAGTGGTGCGCAGAGCACAGATCACATTTGCCATGCCTTAGATACACCTCTGTCCAAGACCATGTTGTTGTTGTTGCTAAGCGCTGTAGAGTCAGTTCTGACTCATAGTGACCATAGGAGCAGCTGGTAGGTTCAAACCACAGACCTTGTGGTTAGCACTCCAGTGATTCTCCTATAGTGGCACACCCATCCAAGACCATAACTTCTAAAAAGTAGAATATGACAAAAGAGGATGCTTCAGAGAGGCGAAGGTCTGAAACAGGGCTATGCATGATCCTGTGCCGCTTGTCATCCAGCACTCAGCAATTGTTGTTGTTGTTAAGTGCCATTCGATCCACAGCGACCCTGTATAGGGTTTCCAAAGGGCAACTGGTGGGCTTAAACCACCAACCTTAAGGTTCAAACAATTTGCAGTCGAGTGCATTAACCCACAGCACCACACCAGGACTCCACATACCAATTATAGGCAATGTAAATCCACAGGATGAGTGATGATGACTTGAATGAGTAGGGTTAATATCGTGATGTAGGCCATCAAGGGTTCTTACTCTGGGGTCTGTGGGATCTCTGGGCCCCTAATGGGTCTTCAGATAGAATTTGTGTGGAGGGAGAAGATTCTGTAAATTTGGATAGGAAAAATTTTGTCTTTATTTTCATTAACCTTTAGCTGAAATTTATTATTTCCTTCCATAGTGATTATTGACAATAAACCATAATATGACTATGTCACCAATAAAAAATCACAAATATTCTTGGATCAGGTCACAATTGTTAAGGCTATCTTGAAATATCATTTCTATCAATATTTTGGAAATATGGTAGTTGTTGTTGGTGGTGGTGTGTGTCACTGAGTTCATTGCAACTCACAGCAACCCTGAATAAGGTTTCTGAGGCTGTAAATCTTTATAGTAGAAAGCCTCATCTTTCTCCTGCGGAGCAGCTAGTAGATTTGAACTGCTAACTTTGTGATTAGCAGCCCAACATGTACCTCACTACGCTACGAGGGCTCCATTGTAGTTATTGTTGTTATTTAAGAGCTGTTGACTCAGCTGGTGTGTTTGAACTGATGACCTTGCAATTAGCCACCTAGTGTTTATCCAACAGTGCTACACCAGGACTCCAGGGCAGTTTTTAAACCCACATTATTAAATAATAAACATTGAAAAATTCTTTTGATCATTGTATATGACTACTTTCCTTCACAATCCAATGTGTTTTATGTATGAAAACTTGTTCTGGAGAGATTTATAAATTCCCCAGAGTTCTAAAAGCACAGAAGCGGGTTAAGAGCTCCTGAATGATTAGGACCAGGTTAGTCACATGGTCTTCTCTGGAATCGTCCTAGATGTGGTGGTGAGCTCTGTGTTGATGGACATGAGGGCCCTGTATAGGGTTTCCAAGTAGCAGCTGGTGAGCTTGAATAGCATGCCTTGCAGTTCAAACCGACCCTGCAGTCCAGTGCATTTACCTGCAGCACCACACCAGGACTCCATATATTTATACACACACATAAATATATATGTAAACTGAAGAAAAATTACTCAATAAGTGTCATGGTTTGGGAACAGAAAGTCAGAGAAGGACAAGAGAGATGTGCACTGATGGAATCAGGATGGGTTGGGTCCTGCCCGGGTTGGTGGCAGCTGAAGGATCGCGCACACTCACCGGCACTGGACGTGATGTCTGAAGGTGGTAATGTTGATGTCCAAGTTCCCTGAGGAAGGGACCTTCCTTCTGTGTTCCTGTTGAAAGGTCTCCTCATTGTACACCAGTCGCTTAACATCATATGAGAAAGAATTTTGCAGGTATTTAGAATTAAAACTCTCTGATTGCATTATTTCTGAAAGAGGGAAAAGAGATCAAAAGAAAAACAATTTTTTTAATTAAAAAATTTTTAAATTTAAAAACATTTTTGATGGAAAGGAAGTTTCCACCTAATGATATTTTATATTTGCACAATACATTTCACTTTTACAAAATCCTGTCTCGTGTATTGCAAATTTTCTACACAAAACCACCCTAGATAAATATGTATAATCCACATTTTCCCAAAGGAGAAACCAGCCTTGAAATGTAAACAGTCTTGGCTGTTTAAAAATAGTTAGAACTAGAACCCAGATGTCCTATGAGAAAAACTTTTACTTTTTAAAAAAAATTCAATCATGTTACATATAAATGAATTAAACAGAAAACTCATTATTAACTACCTTTTTCAACTAAAAAATGCAGAGGGTTAAGGACTCAATACAGTATCTTCTAATTCCCTTTCTGTCTAAAATAAACCAAACCAAATCCCTGGCCACTGAGTCGGTTCTGATGTATAGTGACCCTATAGGACAGAATAAGACAGTCCCACAGGGTTTTCTAGGCCACAGAAGGAGACTGCCACATCTTCCTCCCCTAAAGTGGGTGGTGGGTTTGTACTATGACCATTCACTTTAAACACTGTGCTACCAGAGTCCTGGTGTGGTACTGCAGGTTCATGCGCTGGACTGACTACAAGGTCGGTTTGAATTGCAGTGTAGGCTGCTCAGGCTCACCAGCCACTCCTTGGAAACCCTATACAATCAGAACTGACTTGATGGCACTTAACAACAATAACTATGCTACCAGGGTTCCTTCTACCTAAAATAGCATCCATCACTCTCTATCTTATAGTTTTACTTGGTTTTGCAGCACTTGCATCAGCTGAGTCACTATTTGTGTACTTGTCCATTGTCTGTGTGCGCTCAGTGTTTGAGAATTAGTGGCTCTCAATACATATTTCTTCTAGGATCTTCCTTATTCATTCCCCAAATTTCACATTCATGTGAAGCTATTGAAAACACCATGGCTTGGGTGAGGTCCCTCTTAGTCCTCAAACTGACTTCTTTGCTTTCTAATATTTTAAAGCCCTTTTGCAACAGATTTGCCTAATGTAAAACATTGTTTGGTTTTTTTGACTGCTTCTTCCTTGAGCACTGATTATGAATCCAAACAAAATGAAGTCTTTGACAATTTCAATCTTTTCTACATTTATCATGATGCTATTTATTGGTTGTGAAGATTTTTGTTTTCTTTATATTGAGGTGTAATCCATACTGAAAGTTGTAGTCTTTGATCTTCATCAATAAGTATTTCAAGTCCTCTTCGCTTCCAGCAAGCAAGGTTGTATTATTTGCATATCACAGGTTGTTAATGAGTTTTTTTCCAATCCTGATGTCACCTTCCTCTTCATATAATTCA
>NW_006408556.1:4915724-4947312 GCF_000296735.1 Chrysochloris asiatica
CAATGGTACTGAAGGAAGAAGTCTAAGCTGCACTGAAGATATTGGCAAAAAAACAAGGCTCCATGAATTGACAGAATACCAACTGAAATTTTTCAACAAGAAATTCGAAAGACAGCTACCTGGCCAAGTGATTGGAAGAGATCCATATCTGAGTCCATCCCAAAGGAAGGTGACCCAATGGAATGTGAACATCTAACAATATCATTAAAATTGAAGTAAAATTTTGCTGAAGATAATTCAAAAACAGTTGCAATGGTACATTGACAGGGAACTGCCAGAAATTCAATCTGGATTCAGAAAAAGACATGGAATTAGAGATATTATTGCTGAAAGCAGAGAATACCACAAAGGTGTTTACTTGTGCTTTATTGACTATACAAAGTCTTTTGACTGTGTGAATCATTACAAACTATGATACAATTCTTTGCAGGTAGTCACTCAAAGACATCTAGTATCCCAGCTATCTTTTGTCTGAAGAACATTCTAAACATTCTCTTGGTCCCAAAACCTAGCTGAAGGAGATGGTATTGGTACTGGTAGAACGTCCAAAGTTCTTGACCTGCATAACTTTGTGAAGAATGGTTTTATTGAAATGGTCCTCCAGAGCAGATGTACTGGCACCTCGGTGACAATACTCGTGTAAGAACTTGTTTTTGCTCTCAACAGCTTTGTTGATAAAGACTTTGCCATTTATTTTCTGGAAGCCCAGTTCGCCTGTCTTCTCCAGTCATGTTTTATATGCATTCAATGTCTGCATTCTCCTTCTCATGGGTTTCCTTCTCAACCTAGGGTTTCCTAGGTGCGACTGGTAAGCTTAAACCACCAACCTTGTGGTTCAGACTGGCTTTACAGTCCAACACATTAACCCACAGCGCCACACCAGGAGTCCAAAGCTAACGAGGCCCCACTGGGATTTGAACCCAAGATGTCCTGTTTACAAGACAGGCGCTTTAACCAACTAAGCCATGGAGCTACTAGACAGTGCTTGAGGCAGGAAACTAGTTAGAAACAATGAATATTACAATAATCTAGGACAGAGGTATTCAGGTTGAAAGCTTTTGTGGTCCCAGTGAGGAGGGGCAAATGGAAAGCTATCTCTGACTCTGACGCTAAAGGAACAGTCCTTGAATAACTAACTGACTAAAAGCAGCAAAGGAAAGCACATGATTGCCTTATTTATTTCCGTGGTCTTCTCTCAAATTTTACCAGCTCCATTATGTCTTTTTTAACTTCAGGGGAACCCTAATAGCTAATTTGCATGCATTAGCAGGACCCTAGCAAAGTAAAAAAAAATTTTTAACAGGTCAGCCAGTTTGTGTTTATTGATGTACGATGCTCAGGCCTTGACTGTGCACTTCCACAGTGGGTATAGCTGTTCCTTCTGCTGCTGTTTCTTGGTTTTAGGGTCTCCTCATGTTTATTGAGTCTGTGGTGCATGGCACTTGGTTTCTTGTGTTGCAGATCCAGGGACTTGTACTTCTTGCCCTTGTAGAACTTCCTGAGGTTCTCCTTCTGAGTCTGGTTGATGACAGTTAGAACCTGGGCAATGGATTTGTGGACAACTCAGATTTTACAGAGCTTGGATGCCGCACCACCACCCAGCACAGCTGGGGCAACTCTACCTTAAGGTCGTCCAGCTGTTTCAGCAGCTCCTCCTTCTTGCTGCAAAGGTCCTGAGCCTTGATCTTGGCCATGGCTGAGTGAAAAAACTGCTGCAAGTAAATTTTTGCAGTGCATCAACAGAAAACTGCCAGAAATTTAAACTGGATTCAGAAGAGGACATGGAACGATGAATGTCATTGATGACATTAGATGGATCTTGTCTGAAAAGAGGATACAGAAAGATGTTCACCTGTGTGGATCATATCAGAGTATGGATAATACGGCAAAGAACAGAAATTTCAGAATACTTAATTGTGCTCATGTAGAACCTGTACACAGACCAACAGGCAGTCGTTTAAGCAGAATACAGGATTCTGAGTGGTTTAAAATTAGGAAAAGTGTGTGCCAGGGGATCCTTTCGCCATATTTATTCAATCTGTATGATGAGCAAATAATTCAAGAAGTTGGATTATATGAAGAAGAAGAATGGGGCATAACGACTGGAGGAAGGCTCATAAAGAATCTGCAATGTGCAGACGACACAACCTTGTATGCTGAAAGTGAAGAGGATTTGAAGCACCACAGATCAAGATCAAATAATACAGCTGTCAGTATGGATTACACCTTAATGGAAAGCAAACGAAAATCTTCATAACTAGACCAATAAGAATCATCATGATAAAAGGAGAAAATATTGAAGTTATCAAGGATTTCATTTTACTTGAATCCACAATCAATGCCCATGAAAGTAGAAGTCAAGAAAACAACATACTGCACTGGGAACATCTAATGCAAAAGAGCTCTTTAATGTGTTAAAAAGCAAAAATGGCACTTTGAAGACTAAAATACCCAAGCCATGGTATTGTCAATCATCCCACATGCATGCAAAAACTGGATAATGAATATGAAAGACCAGAGAAAAACTGATGCCTTTGAATTATGGTGTTAGAAAAGAATAATATATCATTGACTGCTAAAAGAGCTAACAAATCTATGTTAAAAGAAGTACAGCCAGGATACGCCTTAGAAGTGAGGAGGTGGGACTTCATCTCATGTACTTTGGACATGTTATCAGGAGGAACCAATCCCTAGAGAAAGACATCATGCTTGGTAAGGTAAAATCAAAACAGGAAGACTCTAAATGAGATGGACTGACACATTGGCTACAGTAGTAGGCTCAAACGTAGGAATGATTATGAGAATGACACAGGACCAGGCAGTGTTTCCTTCAGTTGTACAAAAAATTAGAACTGACAATGTCACTATGAATTAGAACCAACTTGATGACACCTAACAACAGTAGGACCCTCCTAGATAAGGTGGACGACCAGAAGCTCCTACTGAGAAGTGCCAGATGCACTCCAGTATGGAATAAGTGATGAGTTAATGATCTAGACTACACTGATGGGATGATGCTAAGACACAAAAGGGAGACTCTCTATTAATGACTCTTGAAGGCATCAGTCTGACCAGACTACTGTACTTAGTGTAATCAACACTATAGTAAGCTTTACACATAATCTCGATAATAAATGTCCTTTTAGAAAATGACTCCCTGATGCTTCCTGACATCAGAGACATATTTAAGTTTGGTAGACAATGGGTTTGAACTACTTAAATTTTCATTTTCTTATTCTACAAATGTAACATAATTTGGAGTATCTGGAGCACTTCAAATGAGAAATTCACTTAATCTCTGTCATCCATACTTGATGCCCAGACACAGAATTTATTAGGGTTGCAAATTCTCAAGCCTCATGTAGTCATATTGAATCAGAAACTCTGGTGAAAGTCCAGAAATCTGTTTTAGGAAGTCCTCCAGGTAAAGTACACAGAGAAGTATGAAGACCACCGTAGATGTAGCCAATTATTTTTAGTCAGTCTTCTAGTGCTAAGTTTGGGGGCACTGTAAAAATATATGCACTTTTGACTTAACTCCTCCCATATTTGCCCCATCCATCCATTTGTTCGTTTACATTACTTATGTTTAAAAGTGTTTTTAAAGTTAAGAATAAAAAGTTTGAACACAGCACAACTCTCTGTATTGACTCAATAGTATTGAAATCCTGTACATTCTCTACAATCATGGGAAAGCAAAATTCACTATCAGAATTTCAAGTTAAGCATTTGCATAAACAGTCTCTTAGTCAGTTACTACCTAGGTTTTAAGGGGAAATGACTTTCAAATATAGAAAACGCATTGCTTTTTAGTATCGTTCAATAACTGTCTAGTAACAGAATGAATAAGACACACAGCCCTCAAGGAATTGCCTGCTCATTAGACACATAAACAACTATCCACAACTACCTGTAATGTAATGCAGTAAGAGTAAAACCTGTGGAGTGTGAAGGCAAGACACTCATTATTGGGTTGGGGTGTTGTCAAAGCGTCACAGGGTCCTGAAAAATAGATTGGATTTGACAGGAAGAAAAAAGGACTAGTGAGGGAGGAAGGTCAGGCAGAAAGCCCCAAATGAACAAAAACTGTCAAGTTTGGGCAGTCAAACCTCAGGAGGAGATGGATAGAGTGGGGTGGTTAGGGCGTGGGCAGCGGACAAGGTCGGGGGCATCCAGGCAAGCGGCTTTGAAAGGACTCAGCTTGCAAAATGCACAAGACAAGCTGTCTCTTGTCTTAGTCATCCCCCGCGTCCTGTTAAAACAGAGACGATACCTCTGAGCTCCCAGAGACGATCCTCATACATTCATCCCTCAAATATTGACTGAGTGCCTGCGATATGCGTGGCCCTGATGAGGCAGACACAACCCGCCCGGGGCTTCGACACGTAAAGAGAGGCTGGTTCTTCATGCCCAGGCACACGTGTGGGCTTCACCGCTCCCATCCTGCAGCCCCCGACTGCCAGGCGCCTCCCAGCAGCGACTCACCTGGGTCCTGGGCGCAGGCGGGAGTGTGGAGCTGGGGTCCAATGCGGCTCCCGCCCAGATGGCGGCGCTGTAGACGCGGATGCAGACGCCGGCGGTTCCCGAGCCGTTGCGGCAGAACCCGTGGGCGTTCTGGGCGGGCGTGGAGCGTTGGGGAGCGGGCAGAGGGATAGTTGGGTCGCCAGTCCCGAACCCCAGGAGAGTGCTTAAGTGTGTGACCCAGGCCTCAACTCACTTCGAGGTTTTACACTCTTGTTGGAGGCCTACTAGGTGCCTGGTGTGGCACTGTGGGCTAATACGTCAGACTGCAAAGTTGTTTGAACTGCAAGGTCGGTGGTTCAAGCTCACCCTCTGCTCCTTGGAAACCCTATACAGGGTTGCTATGGGTTAGAATTGACTCCATGGCACTTAACAACAAGTAGGTGCCAAGTCTCGAGATCTGCACTTCACATCAATTAATTCACTTAAGTCTTCAGATCACACGTTAGTTCTGTGAGGAAATTGAGGATAGAAGCATCTGGAATCCCAGGTGCTTCTGCCTCACAAGTTTCGGTGTTTTCACTGGATGACTGCTTCTTGCAGTGGGAAGGTAAGGCAGTAAAAACGCTTTGCAGAAGTTGGAACTTAAGTCTAAGAAAGGTCAATTGACTTGCCCAAAGAGACACTGAAGGAATAAAGACTCTGCCTCCTTCTCTTTCTAACTCTGAAATGCATGAATTGAATAGAATGCTTAAAAGTCCTCTTCATTGGAAGAATCTTCAGGGCAGGAGTCAGTTTCAAATTCTCAAGGTAATGGTTTTTAAAATGCCTATCAGAGGAAGATATCCAAGACGTTCTTAAATCAGAACTGCCTAGTGTGTATGATAATAATGTACTTTCTTACTGCCTACCTTGTTGTTGTTGTTGTTAAGTGCCATCCAGTCGGTTCACTGCCTACCTTAGACTTACCTAATTCGATTTCTATGGGTCCTGGAAATCTGCATTTTAAAACAAATTCCCAGGTTGATTCTTCTTCACACAAAAGTGAGAATTATTAGGAGAGTTTAGCTGGAAAAAACCCCCAGTTCAAAGAATCCTGGTGTGGCGCTGTAGGAACAGCATTGGACTGTGAACCACAAGGTCAGCAGTTCATAACCACCAGCTGCTCCTTGAAAACCCCTAGACAGGCTCACTATGAGTGGAACCACCTCGAAGGCACTTTGTTACGTTGTTAAATACTGTTGAAGTCATTATGTTAAGTCCTGTGCTTATCCTACATTGTCACACCAGGACTCCATGGTGGTGGTGGTGGTTATGTACCGTGGAGTTGGTTCCGACTCATAGCGGCCCTGTATAGGGTTTCCAAGACTGTAAAAATTTCCGGGACCAAAAAGTCTCAAGTTTCTTCGGTGAAGCGGCTGGTCCAGGACTCCGTGTTGTTAAGTGCCATCAAATCAATTCCGACTCATAGCGACTCTGCAGGGCTTCCGAGGAGCGGCTGGTGAGTTTGAACCGCCAACCCTGAGCTTCAAACTGGCCTTGAAGTCAAGTGCTCATCCTGCTGCGCCTTACCAGGACTCCATACAGGGCTAATAGTTGCCTTTGGGACAGACTTCGTCAGAATCCTGGAGAATAAGCCATATGCCCTTGAGCAGATGGAAATGCAACGGCTTTCTGGCCGTTTCTCCTTTTTTATGTAAGTTATGTTTTGGAAGTTGACGTTTCCCAAAGTCTTACTAGTCACCGATGTAGCATGAAGCCAAGCATTTCTCCCCGTTCACCACAGGAGGGCGCACGAGACACGTGCTGCTCGCTAGTCCCTTCCTTCCAGAGACAGCCTTCGCGCCCTTAAGGAGGGAGATCAGTCCTTGGGTGTTCCTGCCTCTGGGCTCCAGCTGTTGCTCTCTTCTCGCGAGAAATACTTCTCCCGTCTTCTCCCATCTCGAAACCCCTCCCGCAAGTAGGTTCCATATTGGGTAAAATCTCGGTTCGCGGAGAGTCCCGGGAGTTCCTCTCGCGAGAATAAGGCGGGAGGGCTCTGCTTGCTGGCTCTGCAGCCGCGACCACTGGAGCTTCAGCGGGCGTTGCAGCTAGAGTCTGGCGACTCACCCCTGAGTTGGCCTGGCCCGGGAGAGTGTGCAGGGGGATTGCGGCGGGCGCAGCCCTGAGCACCGTAGCACGCCCCTGCACTTAACTGGGCTCGCTGCCGTCACTAAGACTCACCTAGCTGCTGCTTCTGACAGGGGCCGCGCGCGCGCGGGAGTCGGCCGGGCTGCGGCAGCCGCACCTGCGCGGGCGGCCAGCGTAGGGTCCCAGCCCGGCTGGGCAGGCGGCGAGAGTCCGGGAGCGGCTACGGAGGCGGGGGACACCTCCTCACCCTGACGCCGCCGTTGGGAAGATGTCTCAGGAGAGGCCCACGTTCTACCGGCAGGAGCTGAACAAGACTATCTGGGAGGTGCCCGAACGCTATCAGAACCTGTCCCCTGTGGGCTCCGGTGCCTATGGCTCCGTTTGGTGAGTGTTTCCGGGCCTGAGGCCAAGGTGGGCAGCAGTGGCCCCTCACGACCCAGGGCCAGGCCTGCCCCCACCGCTCTGCGATGCGCCAAGCGGCAGGAATTTTCCGCGCGGGGGGGGGGGGCGGGCGGCATCGCTGCTCCTTCCAGCTCTTTCATGCACCCTTGCACCCCCATTTGCACACCAAGTAGGTGGTCAGTCGTGTTCCCGATCCAGTTCCACGCTGGGGTGGGGTGGGGACGGGGGTAAATTCGGTCCTGGTTCCCACCTTGCGAGAGCTTCTCAGAAGGCTGCTACTCCGGGGACAGGGGCGAGGGTGCCTTCTGCTTTGGGTGTCCCTGCTGGCGTCGAACAGAAGGGCTCATCCTGGAGCTCCACATCTGCCCGGAGCAGCAGCGGGACAGAGCCGGACTGGGAGCCCGGGATCCTCTGAACGAAATTGACCAGGGCAGGGAGCTCATCCGGGACTGTTTTGTAAAAGCTCTGTTGAAATTCGGCTTTTTAGAGGCGTCCTTTTTGAATTCGCACTTGAATTAGCAGCGAGCGATGTAGCTTAAAATACCGACTTTATCTCGGTGAACACAGTGCCAGTTTGAGTGGTGTGTTTCCGATTCGGTTGAAAGCGTATTTCCTTTTCGTGGAGGGGGTAGTGGTGGTGATTATGCTTGCAGGAACCCCGCTGTTTGAGAAACCGGCCGCCTCACTCATTAGTCTCATTCCTCTGCTCATTTAAGGATTGTCTGACAAAACAGTTTTCTTATTTGGAGCAAATGATGTTCAGGACCGTTGGACGCTCTCAAGAGATCAAAAAGTTAACCATGCTGGAAAGCATTGGATATGATTTTAAGTTGCCATAATTCCTATGTACTGTGTTTTTAAAGGCCCTTAGAGTTTGCAGTAATCTTATCTTTTATGACTTCAGGTACAAGATAGAGACGTTTCATGCTTTTATTTACAAGGCAAGTGTTTTAAATTAAATTGGTATCAAAAAATTTCCAGACTTGAAATATTTCACCAACTTCTCCCTTGTTTCTAAGGTTTATACTATAGATTTGCTATAATCTGGGTACTTCAGATCTGAAACTAAAATATCAGATTTCATTTTCAGCTTTTTCTGGATTTTAGTAATTCATGCATCACTTGAAAAGGAAGGGGTCTGTAAAATATGTTTTTGCATAGGAACCTATTGCAACTTTTTTTATGTGTTAATCTTTACATATAATTCCTGAGTTCCTTAAAGTCACATCATGAATTTCCTGTTTGGTAGAATCTTCTGGGTAATTGAGGTTGTGCAATTGTGCCCTGCAACAGATCATATTGCATTTTCTAGTTCAAGCTGTTTGAGTTATGTTGCAGATGGAATTAGGCTTGACATTTTCCTCACGTTTTAACAATATTGACAGTTTATGTTTTCATGGAATTTGCAGTATTCCTTGCATTCATGATATATTTATTGATTTGCTAATTATCAAAAGTATATTTGGATCATTGCTTCCTTTTATAGTTCATTAACTTACCTTTATATTTGAGCTGACACCTTTATTTTTATAATATCAAGTTTTTGTTTTCAGTGTTTCTATTTAAGCTCTGATGGAGAGATACAGCAGAATAACTCAGCTAGGTGAACTTGAAAAAGTTTACATGCAAGATTTCCCTACTGTTGGTCTGAATAGTTCTACACTAGACCAGAGAACAAAGTTTACAATAAAGTGTCACTAAAATGAGCTTCCTATTTCATTAGTGCTATACTTTTCTAGGATGAGCCAGGCTGCTAACCTTAAGGTCAGCAGTTTGAAACTACCAGCTGTTCCTCTGGAGAAAGATGAGGTTTTCTGCTCCCATAAAGATTTACAGCCTAGGAAGCCCTATATAGGGTTGCTATGAGTTGGAACAGACTCCACCTCCACAGCACATAACCAATCAACCAATACTTTTCTGGTTTACAGAAACCAGTGGTATCTGTCATTTGCAAGTAATTTTGTTGAACAGATTTTTAAAAATAGGTTGTATGTTCACATTTTATACAATTCAAAAGATATAAAAAAGTATTTCAAGAAAAGGTTCCCTCCCTTCCTTTCTTGTTCCCCAGCCATCGTCCTTCCTTCTTCAGAAACAACCACTGTTAAGTTTCTTGTGTTCTTTTCAGGGAAGCAGAGGTTTTATTGTGTTGTGTTATTTATTTTAAAGTAGTGTTTCTACTAAGTATTTTTAGGGGAATTAATAGGCAGCCCAAGTCCCTGGGTGATACAAATGCTACCTGAGATGATGCTGGATGTTTGAGTCTTGCCAGAGATGCCCCTGAAGAAAAGGCGATCTACTTTGGGAAAACATTAGCCATTTAAAGCCCTGTAGAGCACATTTCTATTGTGACGTACATGGAATGGTCATGAGTTGAAATCTCCTGGAAGTCAAATGGTATGTGTGTGTGTGTGTGTGTGTGTGTGAGAGAGAGAGAGAGAGAGAGAGAGAGAGAGAGAGAGAGATTGTAACTTACGGAGTATTGGTAGAGGAAAATACAACTGAAACGATAGGAAATTTGACTATAAGCAAAAAGTCAATACCAGAACTTAGATTTACAAATAAGTGTTATCTCAGAGTAGCTTTTTTTCAATTAGCAACTTTTTAGGAGTGACATAAAATGTTTCTTGGGACTTGCCTTAGTATTTCCTTAATTGCCCGTGTAAGTTTTCTTTATCTTCTTTCTCTGAGAGGAGTTTTGATTTTAAGGAATAGTTAAAAGTCTAATCCAAATGAATTGGAAATTTGGATTCAAGTCTGGTGAAAAAGATCAAGAAATCAATTGTTAAATGAGAGTTGCAACTATGATATAGTAATGACAGAATTTCTGGTTTGGCTAGTAGGACTGGACCTGAAGTCTACTCCAAAAAAAATGCCTGCCTCTCTGCAAATAATTAAAGGAATGCAGCATCATTCAAAAATGTATTCAGTTTCCTAATTTGATTACTTTGAAGTGTGTTTACTTTGATGTGTAGCTCTCCCCCTTTTAATCCTGTTCTCATTGTTTTTTTCTTTAATTTCTAGAATGTAGTAAAAAGCAAAGATCAGCCTGTGTGGTACCCAACTAAAAACCAAAGATGAAGGCATTAGACTGGAAAATGATACAGTTTTACAAATTTGTCTTTCCTTGTTTAAGAGGAAAGGGAACTGATCTAAGCCTTGTAGTTTTAGGGAACTTTGTGCATTGTCTGTGAGGGGAAATGAAGCAAAATTGTTTAAGAATACATTGTTGCAAAGCATTGATTTTGTGGTTTTGGGACAGAAGGGGAGAATCTTTGTGGTGAGTTTAAGGAAATACAAACAGGAACTTAAATGCCTTTCCTCTTAGGTATGGTTTTTCCAGTCCTTTGCTGTTGATTAGGGGAGGTGGTAACACTGCCGGTAAACATAAATTAAGGTGATCCAGGTTAAGAACTACTGTATGATCATGTTGTTGTTGTGAAGTGCCATCAAGTCGGTTCCTACCCATAGTGACCCTGTATAGGATTTCCAAGGAGCAACTGGTGAGCTTGAACCACCAACCTTGAAGTTCAAATGGCTTTGCAGTCTGGTGCATTAACCCACTGCGCCACACCAGGACTCTGATCATAGTCGTTAATTTAACTCTATTTATTAAGCATCAACTTTGGGCCAGTTAACAGGCTAAATTCTTGAGGTCAAGTGCCAAACAAGACAGTGCTGCTTCTTAATAGAGTTTATAATCTAGTGTAAAAACTACATTTTATGGATGGCTTACTATGTTCCAAGCACTTTATCCATAGTCTGTAAAGTGTATAATAAAACTTTTTGTAAGAGAATGCCAAAATATACTAAGAAGTCTAATTTAACGTCTTAAAATGCTTTGTGGAACAGGATTGTATGTTATAAATAAATATAGTAAAAATAAATAAAGCTTTTTATAAAAGTTAAGTTTCAGCTACCATTTGTACTTTGCATCTTCCTTTTGGAATCAACCAGGGTACAAATAAAAAGATACCTTTTTTTTTTTTTTAACATATATAGAATAATCTTCTGCCAAACTTCTATATATTCATGGGTATCATCACATCCTGCCTTCCGTATCTGTTCATTTTACATATTTATGTATCTACTTGTAGATTATTGTTATGGAAGAATTATGTACATAATAGTTTTTACTTCTGTTGCCCTTAACTCTTACACCCTTCACAGTGTTTTCCTGGTGTATCATTTCTGAATCTGCAAAGATGACATTCCTGATTTCCTGATCAATGAGGAGGATGTGCCCCTGAGGTCTCTCCCTGTTTCCTTTTCTTTAAATATTCAGAGTACTACGGACTACCCCAAGAACAAACCAAAGAGTAGTCTCTTTTCCTGTTGGGCTGCTGGGCTCGGGTTGTGACATCTTCGTGTGTATAGTTTGCTTCCCGTTCCTCCTTTTGTGAAGAAAGGGGTTGCTGAGTCACCTGTAATGGAGCTATGATTATTGACAACCAGTCCCACCTGTGCCATTGCCCTGCTAATCTGAGAGTAGTGACTTAACTCATTAATGTCTTTTCCTCAGAATTGATAAATAAAGATTTGAACTCGTTGCCCAGATTTTAAAAAGATTTTTTCTTCAAGAATTGTTGCTCTTAAGTGCCATTGAGTCACTTTCAACTCATAGAGACCCTGTGTAGGATTTCTGAGGCTATATATATCTTTGTGGGAGCAGAAAGCCTCATCTTTTTATCCACAAAGTGGCTGGTGAGCTTGAACCATCGACCTTGTGGTTACCAGTCCAAGGAGCTCTGGTAACTTAGTGGTTATGAGTCGGGTTGCTAACCTCAAGGTCAGCTAGTTTGAAACTACCAGCGGTTTTGCAGGACAAAGATGAGGCTTTCTGCTCCTGTAAAGATTTACAGCTTTGGAAATCCTATACAGGGTCGCTATGAGTCAGAACCAACTATATGGCACATTACCACCACCACCATCTCCTTATCCTACAGTACCACACCAGGAGTCCAAAAATTCTTTGTTGTTGTTGTTAATTGCTGTCAAGTCACTTCTAACTCATAGCGACCCTGTATAGGATTTCTGAGGAGTGCCTGGTAAACTTGAACCGCCAACCTTGCATTTCAAACTGACTTTGCAGTCCAGTGTATTAACCCGCAGCACCACACCAGGCAATATATAATAACTGAGTTTATGAATTCCACTGGTTTGAACTTCTTCAGTGTACATTTATGTAAAGTTGAAACTACCTGTTACATCTTTGTGTTTTAAGTATAAGACAGAAATAGAACTATCTCTTGGGACCTTTGAAATGCATTGGGTTTTTTCTCTCTATTGTACTGTAAGATTTGGTAGAAATGTGTTCCTATCCAAGAGGTGTAATTACTGTTGTTAAGTGCCACTGAGTCAGTTTAAACTCATAGCAACCCTGTGTAGGGTTTTTGAGGCTGTATAGTGGAGCATCTGGTGGGCTTGAACTGCTGGCCTTGTGGTTCATAGTCCAGTATTTATCGTACAGAGCCACCGCACTCCCTGTAATTACTATAGTGTTAAAAAACCTCATTACAAAATCGGCCCCGCTGACTGGGAACCTAGGGATTTTTTTCTCATAGATGTACTGTATTAAAAGTCATATACACGTTTCTCTAGGATAAAAACAAAACAAACACCTTTTTAGACTTGAAATATGTTTTCTAAAAGATACTTTAAGTCCTGATAGCATAAGCTCTACAATCATAAGATTGATGGTTCAAACCCACCAAGCCGCTCCTTGGAAAACCTCTACAGGGTCATAAGTACATTCAAGGGGGCTTCAAAAGGTTTGTGGGAAAATTCCATTATCTTTCTATTCTATTTTTCCATGAACTTTTTGAAGCCCCTCATATAACCCGTTTCCCAACATTTAAGCTTTTTAAGGGTTTATTCTAGGGAACAGGCAGGGGTGTTGGTGGTCTATAAATGTCACACTTTTGACAACTAGATCCTGGGTCTGGACATGCTCCGCTACCAGGTTGAATGTTAGGAGAAGAAGGAAGAGACTGGGATGACACCTGTATTTTAGCCTTTAGTGTCATTTTCTGAACTTTGGAATGTTATAGGGCTCAGGGTGGCAGAGGGAAAAGAGAAGGAAAATAGGTTTGCACTAATTTACTTGAGGACAGAATTCCTGCTGTTATATAGATACCTTGAGCATCTATTATGCTTGAATCACTTTTTTTTTTTTTTTTTTAGATGCTTGAGATGGAGTATGAGCAAAACAAACATTTCTGTCCTTAAGATGCTTTATTTCCTAAGGGGGAGGGGATTAGTAGTGGAAATAGATAATAAATAAGTACATTTTATCATGTCACATGGTAAATACTATGGGAAAATGAAACAAATGAGGAATGCTGGGATGGCTGTGGTGCATTGTTTTTTAAACAAGGGTGGTCAGGGTAAGTAAGCCTTAGTTTTAAAGCGATATTGAGCAAAAACATGAAGAAGATAAGGGAATACACTGGTTGGGCATACATGGGGGAGAGAGAGATGTACATTTCCAGGCTGAAGGAGCAGCAAGTACAAAGGCCCTGAGACAAGTGAGAGGTTGGCATTTCTCAGGAATGGCTGGAAGATCTGTATGGCTATACCTGAATGAGCTAAAAACCTTACATTAAGAGTTTGGATTGGAGAGGCAAGGATATGTGGGGCATTGGTACATGAGCCCTGACCTTCCCCACCCCTCCCAATCCAGCAGGCCCAGAGGATTAGAGGCAGTAGTGGTGGTATAAGTGCTGTTGAGTTGGGCTTGACTCAGAACGAATGACCCTGTTTTTTAAAGGAGCAATTGGTAGGTTTGAACTGCAGACCTTGTGGTTAGAAGCCCAGTACTTTTCCTGCAGTGCCACACCAGGACTCCAGTGTTTTTAGTAGATCCTGGAAATTGAGGGTAAGCCAGCCCACCTCTGGAACACTGGCTTACTTCACTTTTTATTGCCAAAAGGAAGGAGCAAAGAGATTACTAGCTGTAAATTTCAGTTGATAAATGGTAGCAGTTTCAGTGTTTTCCTATCTTCTTTGGGCAGATTCTGGGTTTCCCTTTCTTCTTGTTGTCTTCATAGCAACCTTGTGTAGGGTTTCAAGAAGTAGCTGATGGGTTTGAACTGACCTTAAGCTTAGCAGTCCAGTGCTTATCCTACAGTGCCACACCAGGACTCCCCTTACTATTGGGTCATATTTTAAAACTTATTTTAACCTTTCCTCAACACTTCAGCATTGTGGTTGGTGGTGGTTATGTGCTGTGGAATGGGTTCCAACTCAGCAACCCTGCATAGGGTTTCCAAGGCTGTAAATCTGTACGGGAGCAGAAAGCCTTATCTTTCTCTCGTGGAACTGCTGGTAGTTTTGAACCACTAACCTTGAAATTAGCAGCCTGGTTCGTAACCACTGCACTCTCTACATATAGCATTGAGATCTGTATTTTCTGTGCAACTATCCCTCCTTTTTCCCCATTGTAGTAATTATAGTAGCTTTCAGACTGTTTTTTACCCTATTCACTAATGTCTTGCCTATGAGGCCACAAGGACTTCTCTGTTTATTCACTTGAGTAAATCTCACATATTGACAGATTCTATAGCCATGTGACCCTATACAAACCTGTAGGATTTCTTGTTTTTCCTGGCTTTATATTTATAAGCTTCTCTTGTTCATCAAAACTATTCCCCCTTTACTGTTCTATCATCTGGTTGGAGAAAATAAAATTCCCTGCAAACATAGATTCCCATGGCAACATAACAAAAAGGTAATAGTGCAAATGTTTATTTTGTCTGGACCTGCCGTCTGAGTAACTTAGACCCTGAACATGTTGGCTCCTGTTGCTTTGAGTGATATTGTTGTAGAATTTGTTTTCTTTAAAGCCTTCTTCTCTTAGGTCTTGGTGACATTGTCATTGTGCCTGTTACATGAAGGAGGAAGGTATGTGTATAAGCATCCAAAAATATGAATCCATTTTCCAAACTTATGACTCAGTGTAGGCATCTATACAACACAAGACCCAAAAGAAGGTAGGTCAGTTGTCATTCCCTTTTTATTCACGGATGCATTGCATTAATTCAGTAGAGTCAGTCACCAAGCACTGTGCTACGTGTTAATGTTTGTACAGATTTTGTGAAAAATCAGGGAAGGATCCCTGCTTTTGAAAATGTCAGTCTAGAGAGAGCATATTTATACTTGTATTTTCCCATAGATTGCTTTGGAAGTCCTGCATTTTTTCAACTTAGGTTGCCATTTACGTTTATATTTGTTATTTTCTTCTTTTGAAATCTTTTAGATTCTTTCTTGTCTCTCAAATTCAGTGACGTATACTGGGGTCACTTTTTTTTTTTGCATCTAAGGCAACTTCACATAAGGGTAATTTGTTGGAAATGTGTGTTGAAGAATCCATCTGTGTGATGACTCAGATCTAGAAAGTGATGACATCAGCTTGTGCCCACAAGAGGTCAAAACTTCTCCTTTTGATCTGTTGAGGGTTGAGGGAGGCTATGTTTTTGGGGAGGAAAGGGAGCTGTGAAGGTAAAGGTTTACTAGATTCTTAACTTGGCTCGATACTTGGGATAGTGTCTCTGCTGTGACAGTCTTTTCACCTACAAATCATGCATCCTAGTCATGCCCTCATAACTGTGACACTCAGCTTGAGGTGTCCAGCTTATGCAAGTGTATATTAAATTTATCTTTCTTGTTAAAACTTCCTCGTCTCTGTAGGTGACCTAACTTGATTCCCAGAAATAAATGATGATGACTCTTTGTCCTTAATTATCTTTCTTTTCCTTAAGTTCAAATTGATGTCAGATTGTTTTCCATGGCTACTATTTTATTCTTAATATCTCTAATAGCTATTTCTATTTTTTTCTCCTCCAACAAATTCTTCATCTAGAACTTCAGATATCTTGAACCTCACTGAACTTAGGTTTTTGAATAATTTCTGTTTTTGTTTTCTTCTCTAGGCCATCAAATGCTAGTGACATCATATTTTTCTTCCTGGTCATGTATAATAAAATTTGACTCCCTATGGTGCTGTGGGTTAATGTGCTGGACTGCAAAGTTGGTTTGATCTGCAAGGTTGGCAGTTCTATCTCACTCTTGGGAAACCCTACACAAGGTGACTATGGGTCAGAACCAACTTGATGGAAATTAATAACAACGGTGGTCTTAGTATGAAATTGAAGTGAAAGATTGATGTTGTCATTTCATATTGATATACTTCTGATAATGCCTTTCTCTCAAAGGATGGGCTTAGTGTTCTAAATTCCTGATGCTTTGAATGATCTGTTTAAAAGTTACAATCTCAATAGATGAAATGCTACTGATACTAGGATAAAAGGGGGGGAAATGAGCAAATTAAGATAATAGGTAATAAGTACTGTGAGCGTTTATCAAGCTGTGTTTTTATTCCTAAATCTACAGGGGTTCTGAACTTGGACACTACTGAAATTTTGAGCAATATATTTCTTTGTTGTGGGAGCTGTTTCATGTACTGTAGACGGTTTAGCAGCTTCCCTTTCTCCTGCCCACTAGATGACAATAGCAGCCCCTAGTTGTGATACTCAGTATTATCTCTAGACATCGCCACACATTTTCCTGGGGACAAAATTGCTCTTGACTGAGAACCATTTTTAGAACCCTATATATTTGTATTAATGGGCCCTGAGTAAAAATTAGATTAGGATACTTTGAGCCTTCTACTTCCATGAAAATACAAGGGTAATTCAAAAAATATTGCTACTAGGGTTCTAGTTCAAACTTGCACATTTTTTTTTCTAAACAAAGCATGTTTAAACATGCCTCTGCAATCTGATTGGCTGCAAACAGTAATATACTTGTCTTAATCTTGTTAGGATGTCTTTAAAAAAAAAAAAAAAAAAAGGATACTTTTTGTGCCATAGGAAAAAAAAATGGTTTTGAGGTCAGGGCTAATACCAAATTGTAAGTTAAAAAGTGGATGTTTTCCCTAAATCATTGGAGTTTCACTAGTTTACTGGAATGCTGGCTGGCTAAGTGTGTGCTGTCGAATTGTGACATGTATAGGGTTTCTGAGGCTAAATATCATTATGGGAGCAGAAAGCCTCATCTTTCTCCCATGGAGCGCCTGGTAGGCTCAAACCGCTGACCTTGCGGTTAACAGACCAACACGTGACCTCCTACACTGCCAGCAGTTTTTAGATGGCTCAGATATTGTAAGGAAGGTTGGGAAGACTTCAAAGATGAGCCAAGAGAGGGAAGATCATCAACCTTGGTGAATGAAGGAACCGTGGCTGAAGTCCAGAAACTGGTAGAAGAAGACCATATAGCATTGGTATGGTAGATAATTAGTGAAGTTGAGATCTCAAATGGTTTGGTATTTTCAAGTTTAAGTGAACATCTTGGCCTCAGCAAGCTTTTGGTGCAATGAATGGCAGAAGTGTTACATGAAGATCAGCTAGCTCAAAGTGTTTGGATTTACCAGTACAATCCAGAGATCATGGTCCATTGAAAACAGTGACTTCCAAGGGGATCTGCTGAGCCCCTTCAATTCAAGGCAGAGAGGTCAGCTCAGAAGCTTGCGGTGACTGTTTTGTTTGTTTGTTTGTTTCAAAGGGGTAATCTTGATAGATTTTTCTCAAGGGACACAGGACAATCACAGAGGCTTATTGTGAAGAAGTTTTAAGAAAATTAAAAACTGCATTGATGAAAAAAAGGCTAGGAAACTTGTGCTTAGAAACTTTTTCCCATTACAACAACGCACCTGCTCATTCTTCAAGGGTAACAAGGTCTGTCTTTGAGAATTTCATTGAGAAATCTAACCTCATCCACCTTCCAGCTCTGATCCTGCCCCTTTAGACGTTTGTTCCCAAAAGTCAAAGGACATTTCAAAGTTACATCAGTAACTTTGTGCGTACAAAAACTGCCATTTTGCTGTTGTAAATTGAAGAGGGTGGAATTATACAGGAAAGGTTCTGAAAGATGAAAACACTGACTTCAGAAGGGTGGTGGTGGTTGTGACGTGCCGTTGAGTCGGCTCTGACCCAGCGCGATACAGTTATAGGGTTTCTGAGGAGCAGCTGGTGAGCTTGAACCGCCGACCTTGCAGTTCAAATGACTTTGTAGTCTGGCACATTAACCCACAGCGCCACACCAGAACTCAAGATAGAGGGTATGTCGAGTGAAATAGCTTCACTATTAGTTATTTTTGTTTATAAAGGTTTCTGTGATTTTGTAGCAATATTTTTGACTTACCCTCATAGAAACACTAAAAAAGACTTCCTGCTTTATTAGTTTTGAGCCTTTCTAATCCCAGTTTTCATTATTTCCAGGAGAATGACAGCAGTCCTTTCTAGACAATGGTACCCCCCCCCCCAAAAAAAAAAGCCTAAAGAATGGGAGAACTCACATGAAATACTTGTGGGAGGCACAAGTGATCAACCAATTATGGTATTGAGGATGAGCCAATTTGCATGCATAATTGCTTTTTGGTATTGTCATGGCCCAACTTAGTGTGTTTTGAATCTTTTTTTAACAGGAGCACTATTTTGGAACATTGTCTTTAACTTCAATTTAGCAGTGTTTTCCTCAGTGTCTTCTCTTCTGGTCCTCTTTTCTGGATCTTTTTTCTCTCATCTTTTTTCAGTATTATTCATCACTTCTAGAAATATAATGCTACTTAGAAAGTTACAAAGTGAGCTATAAATAAACTAAGGAGGGAGAATAACATATTAAGAATTTGATTCTCGTCAATTTGGAAGGTTCTTGCATCTGGGAGGACTGTGCTTAGTTTCTAAAGTACTAGCCATGGCAGACTGAACTATTTTCAGATAAACTTGAGATTTCAAGTGGTAGTAACTCAGGAAGATTGGTCTTACTGGATTCAGAATGCATTGTTGCAGCACATTATATAGTCTAGTATGTTGTAAGATATTTTAAGTTTTCTGAAAGTAATCTGCAACAGTATTTTAATGAGTCAGTGACTAATACATGCATTTTTATATTTAATGGATGGCTTTATATACTTTAGTACTGCCATAAAGTTTGTTGTTCTGATTTTTTCATGTGTTCCTCTAATTTCTCTTTGATCAAATGTGTTCTTCCTCTCTTTCTTTTTGCTTCATAATCCAAACTTAAATTCTCATTTTCCTTCCTGCCTATTCCTTGTGAATTCATTGCCTGGTTCAGTCTCAATAATTGCCTTACCTGTACACTTTAAAATTTATACTTTCAAACCTCATCTCCAGATCTCCAGAATGTCCAGAATTCCCAGTATGTTGAAATGCAATACATTGTTCGCTTTTCTGTGATTGCTTTCCTACATACTTGTTGAGGGTGTTCTCAGAAATATAGCATGAACTTCCCTTGGAATGGATTTGTATGTGTGTATACTTGTGTGGTTTAGCCTAGGTATATAAGCTGATAAATGAAGGAAGCCTAGTATTAATATGGATGGGTGATGATGATCATGAAAATTATAATGAGGGAAAGAACCAATGACCTGAACACTTCTATTACTCTAGATAGTGAGGCTATATAATTTTGTAAATCTGAAATGTATGTGTATCTAATACTTTTGCTTACATTTTAGGTTTACTGTAGTAATGGAAATCTATCAGTCATCTATCAGACAGTATTAGATGCCCACCAGTGTATGAAGGAAATATTTAAAATTTGATAATCTAATGAAGGAGATGAAATATCAGTGAACTGTGCATTTTAATACGATTTGTGTAGAGACATGGGAGCGTTGAGGGTTCATGCTGGAGGAAGGATTTGAAGATTATTTGAAGGGTGGGTAAGTAGTATTTAGAGAGAAGGCAAGGGGATACTTTTAGAAAATAGGAGAACTAAAAAAATATACAAGAAGGATTGACTTGTCAGGAGGAACATCTCAGGGTGAGCCCAGTGAGGTTTTCATTCTGGCTGTGCTTCAAACTCACAGAGTTTGGGACCTACCTCCAGAAATTAAGACCTAAATCTGCATTGGGATTTAAGCAACTGCATGTTTTAAAAGTCTTCAAGTGATTCTGCTTTCTCATCTAGAGCTCTGACAGTTTATTAGTTGTGAAATAGCAAGAAAGTGGTGTGCAGAAAGGATTAGAAGAACCAATTTTGTTGCTTTCTAAAAGTCTGCTATTTTAATTCTGTGTGTGGGTGTTTGTCTGTTCATCCTGACTCCCTAGCTAGATTTCTCAGTTCCTTGAGGTCAGGAACCCTTTGCTTTGGTATGTTTTTATTACTCTTGTATTATGTGGCCGGCGCTGAGCTAGGTTCTGAGAATAAAAAGATATAAAAAAATTATAGCTTCTGCTCTCCCTGACAGTCTAAATTAGGAAACAAACACATAAAGGAATAATGTCTTACGTGTTCACTGCGTTATATTGCTAACAGTAGTTCTTTTTTCTTGTCTAATAATTGTTGAATAAATATGCATGTTACTTTGTAGAAACTGTTTTTTAGTTTTCTATATCATGACGACAAATTTCAAGTATTTGTTCCTTCAATTATGTTTTAATAATCTGCTTATCATTTCAGAAATACTGTTGTTAAGTGCCTTCAAGGCCGTTCTGACTCGTAGCAACCACGTATATGGCTTCTGAGGCTTTCTAAAGCTTTGCAGGAACAGAAAGCCTTGTCTCTGGTACTGACTGGCTCGAGCTGCAGATCTTGTGGTTTGCAGTCCAGTGCCTATCATATGGAGCCACCAAGCTCCCTTCAGAGATACATTCAACTGCAAATTAGAGAGTAAGATCTCAAACTATTTGAGAGTTTACTGTGTGATAAAGTCCCTTGTTTAGAAGCTGAAAATTCAGCAGCGACACAGATTGCATAATAGTATGCTCATTTCAACTTGGATTATTTGAAACTACCTGTCTTTTATAGTTTACCAAATACTTTCACGTTATCTGAGCCTCAAAACGGCAAGGCAGGTGACATCCCATTTTATTGTCTTAGAAATAGGCTCATAGAAGCTTTGGTCAAGATCACCTGCTAGGAAGTGCCAGAGCCAAAATTAGAACTCAGTCTTCTCTATATCAACTGAATATATTTGTACTTAATGGAGTTTGTCAAGATCAAGATACTGCCGAGACCGTTCACCTAGGATTTGTTCATTGGAATTTGGTAATTTCTAGGGTAGTAAAACGAGAACCAACTCAATGACACCTAAAAAGAGTTGGAGCTTAATTCCCCTTCCCTTGACTGAGGATTGTACTGAGACTTCCCTTATGTATAGAAATGTGGCAAGTCTGATGAAGTATGAGTTCTGAGGGTAGGCCATAAAAGGCATTGTGGTGTGTAGCTTGCCTTTTCTCTGGAAGCAAGTGCTCTTGAGCCAAGGTTTCTCAACCTCAACACTATTGACATTTTGGGCTAGATAATTTTTTGTTGTGGGGCTGTCCTGTTCATTGTAGAGTACTTAGTATTCCAGGAGTCCTTGTGTGGTGCTATAGGACGAACCTGGGACTGCTAACTGCAAGGTCAACAGTTCAACACCACCAGCCGCTCCCTACAAACCCTATACAGGGTCACTATGAGTCAGAACTGACTCAACGGCACTAAACTACAACAACCTGTAGATGACAGTAGTGAAATAGACCCCCTCCTCCCAAGTTGTAACAGCCAAAAATGTCTCCAGATACTGCCAGACGTTCTGTTGTTAAGTGCTATTGAGTCGGTTTTGACTCATAAGGACACTGTACAGGATTTCCACGGAGTGCTGGTGGGTTCAAAGTGAACTTGCAGTCCAATTCTTTATCCTACAGCGCTACACCAGGACTCCAGATGTCCTCTGGTGGTGGTGGTGGTAGTGTGCCTTGGAGTTGGTTCTGACTCATAGCAACCCTGCACAGGGTTGCCGAGGCTGTAAATCTTTATGGGAGCAGAATGCCTTATCTTTCTCCCATGGAACGGCTGGTAGTTTTGAACTGCTGACCTTGAGGTTAGCAGCCTGACTCGTTACCACTATACTACTAGAGCTCCTTAGATGTCCTCTGGTGGTGGTTATGTCCTGTGGAGTCGGTTCTGAGTCATAACGACCCTGTACAGGGTTTCTGAGGCTGTAAATCTTTATGGGAACAGAAAGCCTCATCTTTCTCCTGTGCAAAATCACCTTCTGTTGAAAAATGATTGCTTTGAGGGAAATCAGCTGCCATGTTCAGAAGATACTGAAGCAGCTCTGTGGAGAGGCCCAAAGAGTGAGGAACTGATGCTTCTGCCAACACTCACGTGAGTGAGCCGGCTTGGAAGCAAATCCACGAGCCTCAGGCAAGCGTTCAGATAACATAGCTGTGGCCAGCATCTTGACTGCAACCTCCTGAGAGACTTATGCTCAAACTCAACTAAGCCATGCTCAAATTCCTGACCCACAGAAGCTATGATGCTGTTGTTAATTGTTGTCATTCAGTTCCGACTCATAGCAACCATAGTATAAGGTTTTCAAGAAGTGTTAGATGGAATTGAACCTCTTCTCTTGCAGTTAGTTAGCAACCCAGTGCTTATCCTACAATGCCACACCAGGACTCTAGAAACTATGATCTGATATAAAAATGTTATTTAAGACAGTAAGTGAGCATTACCATAAAAATACACAAACATTCTCTAAGATTGAAAGTTATAGACAGAAAATACCCAGAGTTGTGAAGACACTAATGCCTGCCATGTACATCAATAATCATATTGACAGTGTATATATGTAGAGTACTTTTCTGGATAGGACAGCTGTGGTACAAACAGTTAATACACTTAGCTACTAACCAAAAAGGTTGAAGGTTTGAGTTCAACCTAGAGGTGGTTTGAAAGAAAGACCTGGCAGTCTGCTTCTGAAAAATCAGCCCTTGAAAGCCCTGTGGAACACAGTTCTACTCTGACACACAGACAGGATCAAGATGAGTTGGACTCCAGGGCAACTGGTTTTTCTGGCTAGGAAGCCTATCAACACTAACATGCAAAAGGCCTTTTAATTGTAACAGCCAGGCAAAGTTGATTGATGGTAATACTTAATTGTTACAATGCAATATATGGTTAGTATTTCAGATTTGCTTGAAAGGAGTTTAAAAATTAGAGGGTAACTTTTCAAAAATGTTTGTTATTGAAATGTTCATTCACACAAACGTAGAGAAAATGTATATGTGGTGATAACATTCTATGACTTTGGAAAATAATCCCTTTTGTCCTGGTGTGGCACTGTGGGTTAATGTGCTGGACTGCAAGGTTGGTTTGAACCTCCAGGTCAGCAGTTTAAGCTCAAGAGCCATTCCTCAGAAACCCTACTGGGGGGGAACTGACTCAAGGGCACTTAACAACAACCCACCACCTAAGAAATAAAGTAATCACCATGTGATAATTTGACAACAATAGGGGATAATCATTGCTCTTGATGGAGAAGTTTATCACTTCATATTTACAATCAAAGAAATATGTTAACTGACACCAGTGTAAATGGAAGGAATAGCTTATAAAATCATTCTATTTTCGAATAGAATTTATAACAAATGAAGACTATGGCATTTCACATTTTAATCATAATATGGTTTTGGATTTTTAGATTGTGTATCTAAGTGAATTTCCACAGTTTGAAGATAAATTTTTATCAGGTCTAGTCAAAATTGCAACAGTTGTGAAAAAAAAATTTTTTTTTTTTTTCCCTCTAGTAACTAAGAAGCTCTTGCAGTAGAAATTGGGCCACGTGAGGAATGGTAAGCTTCTGATAGGTGCACTGCTATTCTGAGTCCCAGGCCCATGGGCAATGTCCTAATAAATCATATCATGATTACTGTTTCCTGTCTGCTTGAGATTTTTACAAAAATGCTGAATTTATATAAAGGTTCTTCAGCTGTAAATTCTTAAAGGCAAAGCAAGTGATCAATTAATTGATTTCTCCACCTGTGCCGTTTATCTGTTGATAAGGTTTTTCCATGTATCATCTAGATTTTAAGTCTCTTTGAGAAGAACCTTTAGAAACTGGAAAGCTGCAAATTGGTTGTATTTTACATACTTGTAACAATTGTAGAAATGACAGCAGATGTTCTTCCTGTCATTGTGAATGTTTTATTCTAAGAAATTGAATTCCATTTGAAAATATTACATATAGTGCAAACACTGAATGAAATCATTTTTATTATTTTTTTAAATCAAAGTATTAGATAGACATTAAAACAGGTATTTGAGAGCTAGTAAAGATATTGAAAAAGGCTAACAGTGTTTCAAGTGTCTAGAATTTTTAAACTTAAGTCAATTTTTAAATCCCTGCTCGTCTCAAGTCAATTTTTTTTTCCAGTTCTGGTTTTTGCAGAAAGTTGCCTTTATTTTCATGTTATATATCAGAAATGTAGGGACAGAAAATCATTCTAATGAGGAAAACCCACATTATTTTTTGAGGAAAATCCAAGTGTAGGTATTTGTCCTCTCTGTTGGGTCTCTGTGGAAACACACTTGAGATCTGTTAAGTTGGTCAGACAGCAGCACACCAGGCTATTTTGTACTGCCCCTCCCTTTGCCAGGCATGAACTGTGTGTTAGCTTGATGACTGCAGTCTACATCGAGGAATCCTCTAAGTAAAGAATCACCTGGAATCTTCTATTATGTTTAGTAAGGATCATAAGGACATTTTTAGCACATTATATAGTGTCTCCTTCATGAAGATACCCAAGAAATTTTCTCTGGCTTTATTATAGAAATAATTATGACTCTTCAGTTCTCCTGAGTAGCTAGTTTTTAATACTTAGTCCCTATGACTCACATCCCCACTGGTTGTATTCTCTTTGTGATGGCTTTATTGGATTCAAAGTCAAATGTGAGGCCCACCTCTGACGGATTTTTAGGAGGGATCTTATGATATATATTTTTATACTAATCTCACCAATATTAATATAAAACTCAATGCCATCAAGTTCATTCTGACTCATAGCAACTTATTAGGACAGAGTAGAATTGTCACAGAGGGTTTCCAGACTGTAACTCTTTATGGAAGCAGACTATTATGTCTGTTTCCGCGGAGTGCCTGGTGGGTTCAAAGCACCAACTTTTTGTTTCAAAACTGTCCACGCTTAACTACTGCATTACCAGGGCTCCTTTATCCATATAGGGTTTTTTTATTTGTCGTATTTTTATTATCTCTTCATCATTTACTGTTTTGCCAGGTTTTATATGTAAATCCAAGCTGCTTTAAATCTATTGTAGAATAAAGCAGAGTATACATAAATACATTTGGAAGTTAAAATTATATTAGAATATATTAAGAATCAAGTAAATATGTTACACAAGACAGATTGATGACCTAAATGTAAGAACAAATGCCAGAACACTCTTGTTGTTGTTGTTGTTAGGTGCCATCGAGTTGATGATACCGACTCATAGCGACCTTACGCACAGCAGAATGAAACACTGCCTGATCCTGGGCCAACCGCACTACTGTTGCCATGCTTGGGTCCATCGATGCTGCCACTTTGCCAATCCATCTTGCTGGGGTCTTCCTCTTTTCTGTGACCCTCCACCTTACCAAACATGATATCCTTCTCCAGCGACTGGTCCCTCCTGACAATATGTCCAAAGTATAAGAAAACTCTTAGAAGAAGTAAAGCTTCAATGTGTTGTTTTTCACAGTGGATTCTGAATAGACATTCCTGCAAAGAAGATATGCAGATGGCTAATAAGCACATAACAAAATGCTTAAAGTCGTTAGTCATTAAAAACCAAAAATTGAGATCAGTTCCAATAAAACCCTACATAGGGTTTTCAAGACTAAATCTTTACAGGAGCAGACAGCCTCACCTTTCTTCTGAGAAGCCGCTGGTGGGTTTGAACCACTTACCTTGTGGTTAATGGTTCTGTGCTTATCCTACCGCACCACTGAAATGAAAATGAAAAGCATGAAGAAATACCAGTTCATCCTGACTATTATCAGAAAAATAGAAAGTAACAAGTGTTTGATGAAGATGTGAAGAAATTAGAAGCCTTGTGCATTTACTGATGAAGGTGTAAAATGGTGCAGCTGTTGTGGAAAACAGTGTGTTATTATTGTTAGGTGATGTTGTATAGGTCCTGATTTGTAGTAACCCTGTGTACGACAGAAGGAAATGCTGCCTGGTCATGTTACCAGCTCACTCGTTCTTAGGTTTGAGCCCATTGTTGCAGCCGCGGTGTCAATCCATTTGTTGATGGTCTTCCTCCTTTTCTCTGGTCCTCTCTACTTTTCTGATCATCATGTCATTCTCTAGGTCTCTCCTGATGACATGTCTAAAGTATATGAGATAAAGTCTGGCCATTCTCGCTTCTAAGGAGCATTCTGGCTATACCTCTTCCAAGACCCATTTACTCCCTCTGGCAGTCCATGGTATATTCAGTGTTCTTCACTAAGGCATCAATTCTTCAGTCTTTATCCATTATCCAACTTTCTCATGCATTTGAGGCGATTGGAAATACCATGGCTTAAGTCAAGCACTCTTAGTCTTAAACGTGACATTAAAAAACAAAACAAAAACCCCACTTTAAAGAAATCTTTTGTAGCAGATCTGCCTATATCAGTGCGTAGCATGTAGTTCAGATACATGCTATAACATGGATGAACCTTGAAAACATTATACTGAGTGTAATAAGTCAGACATAAGGGCAAATGTATAATTCCACTTATGTAATACATGAAATACACAGGCAAATGATTAGACACAACAGTTTTTTAGTTGCTACCAGTTACCAGCAGGAGGTATGGGAAAATCGGGCGTTATTGCTTAAGGGATCCTGAATTTTCTGTTTGGGGTGATGAAAAACTTTTGGAAATAGATAGTGGTGATGGCTGCACAACTGGGTTAATGTAATTATGTCACTGACATTTAAAAATGGTTGAAATGTCGAACTTTTTATTAATATGTGTTTTACCACAATAATTTTTTTTGAAAAATAAAAAAGGTATTGTGGTAAAATACATACAGCAATGTTTGTTTATGTTGGTTGGGGGAGGAATAATTATGAATGTATAATAAAATATTTAACTTTATTTAATAACATGTGTTAGGCATTAGACTCATAGTAGTAGATAAGTAACAAACATGTATCTTATTATTACAGTACTAATTCTGTTGCTGTTGAATTGATTTGAACTTTTAACTACCCTGTAGCAGAGTGTAACTGCCCCATAGCATAGCATAGTGGTTACGAATCGGGCTGTGAACCGCAAGGTCAGCAGTTCGAAACTACCAGGTTTGAAACTACCAGGTTCGAAACTACCAGATGTTCCACAGGAGAAAGATGAGGCTTTCTGCTCCCGTAAAGATTTACAGCCTCGGAAACCCTGTACAGGGTCGCTATGAGTCAGAACCGACTCCATGGCACACAGCCACCGCCACCAATCTCTAAGGAGTAGGGTCCTAGTGTGACACTCAGAATAATGCACTGGACCTTGATCAATTCAAACCCACCAGCCCTGCCTCGGAAACCCTATATAGGGTCAACTATGAGTCGGAATCAACTCCACAAAACTTAATGACAACACTAGCATTCTTTATGGGGCCAGTCTACCACATCTTTCTCCTGTGGAGGGTTTGAACTGCTGACTTTTTGATTAGCAACTGAGAAATTAACTACTGCCCCACCAGAGCTACTCATTTAGGATACATGTATTACTATTAGTGGAGTCCTGGTATGACATTGTAGAATAAGCACTGGACTGCTATCCACAAGGTTGACGTTTCAAACTCAACAGCCACCACTTGGAAACTGTACAGGGTTGCTATGAGTCAGAACCAACTCAATGGCACTTAACAACAGCAACAAACGTTACTATTAGTGAATTTTTCTTTTCTTGTAAATTTTTTTTTTTTTTTTTTATTGTATCGGTGATTTTATTAAATGTGGTTTTTACAACTTAGGAAGACTCCATGTGAATTTATAGGCAGGGAACAAACCTTGTTAAGCCTTGTATCCTGATTTTGGTATGGAGAAACCTACATCATAAAGATAATATCATTTTATGATACTGTTTGTGAAAACAAGGTTTTACTTATAGTTGTGGTTTTCAAATTGTACTTCAAAGGAAACTTCCCTTGTGGCACTTGTTGTTGTTAAGTGCCACTAAGTCAGTTTCTACTCCTAGCGACCCGATCCGGTATAGGGTTTCTGAGGAGTGACTGGTGAACTTGAACCGCTTACCAGTTCAGTTGTGGTTCAAACTGACCTTGTAGGCTAGCAACGTTAACCTGCAGCACCACAGCAGGACTCCAGCTGGCAGTGTTAGCAGGCAAATCATTTTAATGAAGGCAAAGCCAGTAGCTGATCCTAGTGTTGTCTTCATTCCTGAGACTGACTTGGCATTCTGGAACGAGACTGAGCATTGGAATTAGATAGCTCTAATTGAATCACGGGTCGCTATGGGTCGGCTCCGACTCGAAGGCACTTAACAACAACAACAACAACAATTGAATCACAATTGCATATTAGTTATGTGGGCTTGGATGAATTATTAATATTCCAGACAGTTGGTATCTTATTTTGAAAAGTAAATATAACTGCTTCTTAGAGTCATTATAAAGATTAAATGAAACAATAACCAAGTAACAATGTGGCAAAAATCAGTTATCCAATAAACCTTTTTCTCTCTGAGCATTCAATTGGTTTTACCAATTGATTTTTTTTCTTTTTAACAATTAAGACTTTCTGGTTTGGGGAATTGCAGCTATAATTTAGGGTGACATATATGATTTCCCTTGTTTTAGTATGCCAGTAAAGAGCCTTAGTGGCGCAATGACTAAGTGCTTGGCTGCTAATCGGAAGGTTGACCATTTGAACCCATCTAACGGCTCCTTGGAGAAAGACCTGACAATCTCTTTCATAAAGATTAGTGGTGATGGTTATGTACCGTGGAGTCGGTTCTGACTCAGCGACCCTGCATAGAGTTTCCGAGGCTGTAAATCTTTATGGGAGCAGAACGCCTCATCTTTCTCCTGCGGAATGGCTGGTAGTTTTGAACTGCTGACCTTGAGGTTAGCAGCCGGACTTGTAACCACTATGCTACCAGAGGAAACCCTGTGGGGCAGTTCTATGAATCGGAATCAACAACACCTAACAAACATAATCTAATGCTGTTAGAATAACAAACAACAACAAAATACCAAAGGTGGGTGTCGTTTTTCAAAAGCAGAAATTCATTTTCTCACAGTTCTAAAAGTCCAAATTAGGGTCTTAGATGTGTGGATTTTCTCTGGGTTTCTCTCCTAGTTACTGTTGTCGGACATTCTTGGTGTCCTTGATCTTAATAGAGACAGCTGTCTTTATTGCCTGTCTTCACCATGTGTGTGTCTCTGTTCATTCTTTTATTATAAGTCAGAAGTGATTAAGTCAGAACCCATCCTACTGTGAGATGATGACTTCGTTCACATAAAAGAAAAACCAGCTTAATGGCACTTAACTACAACAACAAGCTAACCACAAGGTCTGAGGTTCAAACCCATCAGCCGCTCCTCAGAAACCCTACACAGGGTCTGTGTGAGTCGGAATAGACTCAAAGGAACTTAACTACAACAACAAACTGTGAAAAAATAAACTTCTGTTTGTTAAAACCATCTGCTTGTGGTATTTCTGTTATAGCAGTAATAGATAATGAACACTGGTAGTTTCTAGTTTGGTTGTTCTTGTGAGCAAGGTTGTATTAAGGGCCCTTGAGTGGAATCTGACTCATAGCGACCTTGTATAGGGTTTTCAAGGAGCAGCTGGTGGGTTGAACCATTGACCTTATGGTTAGTAGTCCAATTCTTGTTTTACAGTGCCTCACCATAAGCTTATGAAAAGATGTTCATACATGGAAAGATCTAAAAATAATGTCTAGCAATAAGTGTTAGTTTTTAACATTATTAAAATCTGTTTCACACTGAATGCTATTGAATTAAAAGAACTGAAAGATGATAAGGTTGAAGTCTTTTATTTCATGATGGCTATATTATAACCTTGGAATCCTGCTATGGCATTGTAGGTTAAGTTAATGGCAGGGCCATCAGTTCAAACCCTTCTTAGAAAGCTTTTTTTTTTTAAGTTTTTATTGTGAGGTTTACATAGGAGAGCATCAGCTTTACACTCATCTTATTGTATTTTGTTTCATTGCAATGATTACAATCCCCTCCATGCATCATCATATAACCCCAAAGGGTACACCACACTGTTCCGGCTGCCAGCACACAGCCCTTTTCCCTCCCTTAGTCCAGTGTCCCCAGCTGCTCCGTCTGTCCACATCATCTTCTCTGTCTTTATCCCTGGCATCACTACCTCTCTGGGTAGGATCCCGCTCTCCATTCTTCTAACTTGATGGTCCCAGGGACCTCCGCTCCTGGGCTGCAAAATCACTCTCCTCCTTTTGTCAAAAAAAAATCTGCCTCTATATTTCCAACCCTCACAGTCGGTCCTGATGGCAATTATTCACTGTAGTACCACAAGAGTCCTATCCCCATTTCCTTTCGCCAGCTCAGTCCCAATGCATTAGAAATCATTCAGTGGTGAATCTACCTTCCCCTGCCCCATCTGGAACTAGGCTCCCTCTTGAAACTTTTTGCCAGTCACTTCTTGCCTTTATAGTCCCCCTCCCCCATTTTGGATTGCCAATGTATATGTTACCCATCCTGTCAATCCTGTGTACCGAGGGGGTAGGAGTGATCCTAGCTGTAAAGATTTGTTCCCTTTTATGAGCTACTACATCCGTAAGTATAGGTAAAGTTCATCAAATTGTAGTAGGTTACTCTTTGTTTTCCCCCTCTTCTTTCTTCTTATAGTTGAGTTCTGATCATCCAGCCATTGAAGCCAGGTCAAGTGGGTACTATCTGCAAATATGGGTGTTCTTGTACATCTCCCCTCACTTCATATCATCTGGGCGCTTCACTCTCCACTCTAGTAGTCCTCTGTGGCCATGGGCCCAGGATTCCCCGGGTCTTGCCATACTGCTGGCCATCCAGGTCTCCACCTGGGTTCATGGGGGTCTATTGAATGTGGTCGGGCTTAGCTCGCAACTTCATTGCTGTTTTTTTCCCCCTCTTCCCTTATCGGTGACCAACGTGGTTACCAGCCAGACCACATGCCTGCTCATGTATTCCCCTTGAGTCTCAATCTTGGAAGGGGGTTTAATCTAAGGAGTCCTGACCACTTGCCTTTATGGCTCTCATGCAAACAGCTTACTTGTTCTTGTCGCAATCAGTCAGACTGCCTTTATTGTTTCAGATTTTTCCTGCCGGTCTTTCTTTCACGAAGTATCTTCTGTTCTTCTAGCCACTCCAGGCTGGCCTACTTGTCCTTTCCAGTGGAAATTTCCTGCCTCAGTCAGATTCTGGTTGGGATTCTGGATTCCACCTATGGTCTTGTGCAATGTAAAGGCTCCACAGGAAGCCTCTTTCACTGGGCAACTTCTAGCCCCCTTTAAGGTATTCCAATCAGTTATAGGCTGAAGACAGGCTTACATACTTCCTGTAGTGATCATTCTGGATTCCTTTCTCCCCACCTCAAGTGTCTATTTTACAATGGTAGGCAAAGGAAACCAAGATTCAAAAGACAGCCAAGCATCTTAACACTATTCCCCTCTTTTACCCCTTCAAACCGTGCCTCAATCCCTGTATCCCGGAGCCCTGTTGTTCCAAGGTTGTGCATACATCATCATTTACCTCTGTCCCACTTAGCCCAT
>NW_006408556.1:4952663-4956043 GCF_000296735.1 Chrysochloris asiatica
TTGCTTGTTCTTGTAGTAACAGTCATTCTGCCTATGTTGTTATATATTTTTCCTGTAGGTCTTTCTTTCAAGAAGTATCTTCTGTTCTTCTAGATACTCCAGGTTGGTCTGCTTGTCCTTTCAAGTGGGAATTTACCATCTCTGGTGATCTGGATGTGGTTTGTCCCAAAGATTTTGGTATGTTGTGTTTTCATTCTCGTTTGTTTCTAGGAACTTTATGAATTCATGTTTAATTTTTTTCTTTTACCCAGTTGCTTTTCAGCAGGGTATTGTTCAGTTTCCATGTATTCAACTTTATTTCCTTAGTCTTCTTGTAGTTGATTTCTAGTTTTATAGCATTGTGGTCTGAAAAGATGCTCTATAGTATTTTGATGTCTGTAAATTTATGGAGGCTTGCTTTGTGACCTAACACATGGTCAATTCTGGAGAATGTCCCATGTGCACTGGAGAAGAAAGCATATTGTGTTGTTGTTGGGTTGAATGCTTTGTACATGTCTGTGAAATCAAGTTGGTTGATTGTTCTGTTTAGTTCCTCTGTAACTTTGTTGAGTTTCTTTCTGGTTGTTCTGTCCCTTTTTGAAAGTGGTGTATTAAAATCTCCCACTATAATTGTAGATTTATCTATTTCTTTCTTCAGTTCTTGTAAGGTTTGCTTCATATATCTTGGTGCTTTTTCATTGGGAGCATAGATATTTATTATGATGCTCAATTGACCTTCTTTATATCTTATGCTGGTTTTTGTCTTAAAGTTTACTGTATCAGAGATTAGAATTGCCATTCCTGTTTGCTTAGTGTTGCAGTTAGCTTGGTATATTTTTTTCCATCCTTTAATTTTTAGTCTGTTTTTGTCTTTGCTTGTAAGTTGTGTCTCTTGCAAGCAGCATATTGAAGGATCTTGTGTCTTATCCAGTCTGCCACTCTCTGTCTCTTCACTGGTGTATTCAATCCATTGATATTCAATGTAAATATTGATAGGTATGAATTAATTTCTGCCATTAAGTTAATTTTTTGGTTGTGCTGTTCGCCCCTTTGTTCTGCATGCCTTCTTGTGCTGAGTTTGTGTTTCTTTGTGCTATTTCTTGTCGGTTTCTTCTTAGTTTTCATGTTTGCTTGTGTGATTGATACATTGGTGAATAAAACAGATGCTTCCTGCTTCAAGATGCTTACAGGTAAATGGGAAAGGCAGGCAATATTAAAATATCTAATATTTAAACTTCATCATGCTTCAGATCCTTGATAAAGTCACTATAAAAACTATCCTATTTAATCTTACTGACTATAGATTAGATATAAGCATTATTGTCATTTCATATATGAGCTTTAATAAATTTAATTAGCTTCCTCAAAATTATACAGCTGTTAATGACAGAACTGGAATTAAAATCCAGATAGTCTAATTCAAAGCTTTAGTGCTTATTTAACCACTATACTGGATGGTAAATAAACATTTAATAATAAAATGTGATTAGAGTACTGATTAACCTCAGCCTGCCTTGCGATTAGATAAAGGAGCAATAGATACAAGAGTCAAATGAAGATCAAAATATGTACTTTACTGCAGGTGATAACAGCTTGGGCACACAGCTAAAGTGGTCTCCTTATTTCTGCCTTACTGAATCTAATTTGCACAGACAGTTGCTGGCAGATCAACTCAAAAACTAGCTCCAGCAGGCTTACCATTGGTGAAAAGGAGAACGTGCTTAGCCTATAGGTGGGTAGACTGATTCTGAGGGGGAAGGGGCTGTGTCATGTCGGAGCAGTGACCATTTTCCCAATTTCACTAGAACCAGTGAAGGGTTTAGAGAAGAGTATAAACTTATTTGATACTACAAAATAGGAAGCAGTTCCTATTTCATGGAATTGTAAGAACAAGGGGAGTGCAAAAGAGGAGAACTCCCCTTCTTTTATGTCAGATAAGGAAAGAAAGGGTCCTGTGGCAGAGACTAACTACCTGGACATCGAAGATAACATTTCTATTGTGGTGTCTCATCCACTACTTGGAGGATGAGAATTCCACCACAGCTTGGATTGAGGGTAGAGAGGAAAAGCACCAGGAACTAGGACCAGCCTGTCAGAAGAGTTAAGGAACTGAAAGGAGGAGAGCATGTTCCGAAGACTGGCTGAGGGGGAAGGAAGGAGGTAGCACAGAAGCAGGATGGCATGGCCAGTGGTGGTCAGATCACCTGGACCTTGTAGGCTGTGATAAGACATTTGTATTTCACTTTAAGTGTTAAGAAAATTCCTTGAAGGACTCAAAACAGAGGAATGGTGTGATCTAATTTATATTTTTAAAAGCTTTATTTGATGCTATAGAAAGTAGATTAGAAGGGTTACCAGTCTAAGAAAGCACATATATACTTGTCATGAGGATGACGTTGATTGGTATCGTTGTTAAGTGCCGTCCAGGTCCAGTTGTTTCTGACTCATAATGACCCTATATAGGGTTTGAATTGCCAGCCTTGTGAAGTGTAATCCTTTGCTGATCCTACAGCGCCACACCAGAAGTCCACAGAGAACCAACAATGACAGGCAACAACCTGAGATTAACAAACATGACAAAACTACCCAGAAGTCAACCCAGGTATCTTACTGTTGTTAAGTGTTTTCCAGTCGGTTCCAACTCTTGGCGACCCTGTATAGGGTTTCTGAGAAGTTACTAGTGAATTGAACCACCTACCTTGTTGTTCAAACCGTCCTTGCAGTCCAGTGTGCTATCCCACTGCATCACACCAGGTGTAAAATGAAGAGAAGTTACATTAGAGATGTATTTTGAAGGTAGAGGCCACAGGACTTGCTGATGTATTTGGATGGGGATTGAGGGGCTATAGGAAAGGGAGGCATCAAGGATGACACTCAAATTTCTGAGATGAGCAGCTGGACAATTGTCTTTATGTATTGAGATAAGGAAGACAGGAATATTAAATTTGAGAAATTTAAGATGGGCCAACCTCACAATTGTTGACACACTTGAGTCCACTGATGCTGCCACTTGGCCAGTCCTTCCTGCTGGGAGTCTTCCTCTTTTTCTCTGACCCTCCACTTTACCAAACATGATATCCTTTTCCAGTGACTGTTCCCTCCAGACAATATGTCCGAAGCATGAGAGATGAAGTTTGGCCATCCTGGCCTCTAAGGAGCACTCTGGCTGCACTTCTTCCAGCACAGATCTGTTGGTTCTTTTGGCAGCCCATGGCACTTACAATATTCATCTCCAACACCATAACTCAAAAGCATCAATTCTTCTACGGTCTTCCTTATTCACTGTCTAGATTTCACATGCATATGAGGTTACTGAAAATACCATGGCTTGGGTCAGGTGCACCTTAGTCCTCAAGCTGACATCTTTGCTCTTCAATACTTTAAAAAGGTCTTGTGCAGCA
>NW_006408556.1:4956939-4957434 GCF_000296735.1 Chrysochloris asiatica
TTTTAGTGTGGGTTCTTTTTCTTGCTCTTTTATAATAATGGTCTTATGCAGTATTTCTCCTTTTGTGACTGACTAATTTCACTCCGCATAATGTCCTCAAGGTTCATCCATGTTATACGGTAGCTTGCAGGTTCCTTGTTCTTCAAGGTGGCATAATATTCCATTGTGTGTATGCACCAAAGTTTGTTTATCCATTCTTTAATTGATGGGCACTTAGGCAGTCTCCATCTTTTTGCTATTTTAAATAGTGCTGCTATGAACATTGGTGTGCATGTATCTACTCATGTTATGGCTCGTATTTCTTGTGGGTAAATACCCAGTAGAGGAATTACTGGGTCATAAGGTATTTCTATTTCCAACTTTCTGAGGAAGTGCCATATTGCTTTCCAGAGAGGTTGGAACATTTTGCAATCCCACTAGCAATGCAGGAGCATCCCAGTCTCTCCACATCCCCGCCACGATTTATTGCCCTCTACTTTTTTGATCTTTGCTGTT
>NW_006408556.1:4964539-4983741 GCF_000296735.1 Chrysochloris asiatica
GTATCATCTGCATATTGCAGGTTGTTAATGAGTCTTCCTCCAATCCTGATGCCACGTTTTTCTTCATAGAACCCAGCTTCTCAGATTATTTGCTCAGCAGACAGGTTGAATAAGTATAATGAAAGAATACAATCCTGTCGCACACATTTCTTGATTTTAAACTATTCAGTGATCCCATATTCTGTTTGAACAACTGCCTCTTGGTCCGCGTACAGATTCCTCATGAGCACAATTAAGTGACTACGTAGATAGTATTTTGAAGTCATGTGGTTATAGGTGTGATCATCTAAAAGGAAAATATGTAAGAGGAGGGCTCTGTACCATGTTCTGAAGAACTCCATCCTGCACATGCACAGGGAGCACATGCAGTGGAGACATAGAAAATACTAAAATGTGCCGATAAAGACTTCAGGAAGGGTAATCAGGTCAATTGCCCATCTATGAAAATGGCCATTGTAGTTGGTAACAAAAGTCCTTAATGGCCCTGAAAAGAAGAGTCTTAGTGGAAAAGATTGAGGAAAGAATGGAAAATGAATGCTTCTCAAACCGTAGAATGTATATGATTCACATGTAAGTCTTCTCAACAGTGTATGTTACTTTAGCGCCTGAGAGTCTGCATTGCTAAAAAGCTCCTAGATAATGTCAGTGATGCTGGTCTTTAGAGCCTTGAGTCACAGTGGTTTTTAAACTTTAGTATGTGTCAGAATTACCTGGTGAGCATGATTAAATACAGATTGTTGGGCCCACATCAAAGTTTCTGATTCAGTCAGTCTTAGATGATGGTGGTGGTGGTTGGTGGTGGTGTGCCTTGGAGTCGGTTCCAACACATAGTTTCTGAGGCTGTAAGTCTTTATGGGAGCAGAAAGTCCTCTTTCTCTCGAGGACTGGTTGGTAGTTTTGACTGCTGACCCTGAGGTAAGCAGCCCAATTCGTAACCACTATGCTACCAGAGCTCCTAAGTGGGACCTTGGAATTTGTGTTTCTCCTAAGTTCCCAAGTGACACTGAAATCTGGAATCACATTTTGAGAACCACTGGGTTAAATAATTTATTGGGGAACTTTAACTGTGATGGGGGAACCTTAACAGGGAAGTTGGTTGTGTCTTTTTTTGCTTTTCATTGACAACAGGAAATAACCATAAGATACTTATGTGGATGAAAGGAATAGAGGGGAAAGGAATGAGTAAAGCTCTTGAGAAGATGAGGGGGATGTTTCCAAAGCATATATTAAGGTCTGGGCTTTTGATAAGAAGGGCATGAGCCCTTGGTTGTATAGTAAGAGGGAAGATGGGATCTTAGTACAGAGAGGTTTACAAATTTATTGATAGACAGATGAATCTCTCCTCTGATGTCTTTTGTTTTCTGAATGAAGACAAAGATGAATCCTGAGGGAAGAGGGTAAGTTTGAGGAAGAGACAAGGTGTCAAAATAATCACCTTGGAGTAGGAAAGTGAGCATACCAGAACATGTGACGGGATTGAGAGTTTATTTGAGGTTAAGGTCAGAAATGAAAATGAGGCCAATCTATCTGATTGTACATTCTATTTTTCTTCAGCCACAGTTAGCTTCTTGAATGTAGGAATGGAGAAGGTGAGTGAGTGAGCTCATCCAAGGTTAAACTTTAGCCAGTTAACTACATCAGAGAGAGAAGTACAAGAGACTGATTATAATCTTGGAGCATGTTCTCTAATCCCTAAATCCAGGCAAGAAGGGAAGTGAAGATATGTAAGAGGACTGATGGATAGCAGCAAGCAGTGATGATGAAGTCAATGAATTGTGGCCAGGGCCGGTGAGCAGGTAAACTAGAAGGTGGAGGAGGCTGTAATGCAAAGCCAGCCCTGGCTTTCAGAGTTCAGTAGGTGGGGCAGGTTTTGGTGGTGATAGAGGCCTAGGCTGTGAGTGTGGGAGTGACTAGACAAGGTGGAGTTTCCTCATGAGGTCAGGAAACTGAAAGGCCAGGATGTTGGATGTGCCCTCCACCTGGATGTTGACGTTGCCAAGAATGATGCTGGAAGTGGAGAGAGACTTTGAGATAGAAACTAACTTTTCAGTGAATGACGGAAAATTCCATGTCAGTAGATAACAACAGCAACAAGAGAGGAAGGAATGGTTTATCATGGTTGTGAGCAGGAAGTTTTGTAAAAACAAAGGGGGGATAATGGTCTGGAAGTGGTACTAATTGGCTAGTTCACTTGCTAGCCTCATATGTTGTTGTTGTTAAGTGCCTTTGCGTCAGTTCCTACTGGTAACCCTGTGAAGAGTTTCCAAGGAACAACTGGTAAGTTTGAACTGCCGACGTGCTGTTCAAACTGACCTTGTGGTCCAGTGCATTATCCTGTAGCGCCATGTCACATTTCTGAGAGAAAATACCCTCCTCCAATTGCAGGGCTAAGAGAAGTAGTGTCTTTAGGGTATGACCTAGTAACTAAAGCAGAGAGGGGGACCTTTTAGAAAAGTTGAAGATTTTACAGAATTTGATTATCACAAATGGAGTTAAAGAGTGAAGCATAATGGTTTAGGAGAGACGAGAAGGCACTGGACCAATTGCAGAGTTGATGGGGCTGAGAGTTTGGTGATAATATTGAAAACAAAAATAACCTTATTTCCATCAAGTCAATTCTGACTCTTGGCAACCCGTATATTGCAGAGTAAAACTGAGCTAGCTCCATAGGGTTTTCTTGTGTGTAGTCTTTGCAAAAGCAGATCACTAAGGCTTTTCACCATGGTACCACTGGGTGGGTTAGGACTGCCAACCTTTCAGATGAGCAGTGGAGCATAAACCACTTACGTCACCCAGGAGGAGTCTTTGGTGATTATAGATTTTCAGATTGTCTTGGATGCCCATTTGAGACTGAAATAAATAAGAGGATGAGACATGATGAAATTAGCCTGGATGGTCCTTAAAAATAATGAATATCTTTATTCACATCAAATTTCTTCCCACGGATAGTTCTACGTGATAAGGCCTTTGCCCACGTCTCAGACCTCTTCATCCCTGTCTGCTCTTCTCCTTGCTCCCTGCACTCCACCTACACAGGCTGCCTTTCTTTTTCCATCATTCCAGCATACCATACTTTATCTGTTTGTTTGGTTGTTTTTTGTTTGACAGCACTTGCTATTTTGACAGGCAGCATAGCAAAATGATTGATGGCATGGGTTCTGGACCCAGACTTCACTTCCTACCACTTTCTGCCTTTGCTATCATGAGCAAGTTATTGTTAAGGAACCCTGATGATGCTGTGGGTTGGGCATTGGGCTGCTAACCACAAGGTCAGTGGTTCAAACCTACCTGCTGCCCATGAGAGAAAGATAAGGCTCCTATAAAGATTTACAGTATTGGAAACCCTATACAGAGTCACTATGAGTCAGAATTTACTTGATGGCAGTAGATTTGGGTGGTTTTGCATTTTTGGTACTTCATGTGTGGAGCGCTGGTGACACCATGGTTAAAAATGCTTGGCTGCTAACTGAAAGGTCAAACCCAGCAGCTGCTTTCCAGGAGAACGGTGTGGCAGTCTGCTTCTGTAAGGAAGGACAGCCTTGGAGTCCCTGTGGGGCAGTTCTGTACTGCCCTATAGAGTTCCTATGAGTCAGAATCAACTCAGTGGGTTAGCTTCGGTTCTGGTACTTTAGTTTTCTTATTTGGAAATAGGAGCATTTACTGCATAAATGTACTGTTGTTAAGTGCTGTCGAGTCAGGTCTGACTCATAGCAACCCTGTATAGGGTGTCCAAGCAGCAGCTGGTGGGTTTGAACCGCCACCCTTGTGGTTAGCAGTCCAGTGCTGATCCTACAGTGCCACACCAAGACTCCATCGATGTGCTAAGATGATTAAAAGAGGTATAAGAAAAAAAGCTATAAGAAAAGTCATGAAAAATGCCTATTATGTGGTTAACAATCAATGTTAGTATTTCTGTTAGTTCTTCTGCTTGAAGCTCCTTTTCCCTGTATCTTCATATGGTTGCTGCTTTCGCAACATTCCATTCTAAGACAACTCCACTGACTTTCTGTCTCTATGCCATTACCAAGTTTTAGTTAGTCCCAGTATTCATCACTGTTTGAAATTATTTTATTATTCTGCTTTCGTTCCCTTTGCCCATTAGATTCTAAGCTCCTTGAGTCTAGGGATTTGTTACTTGTGCCCTACTACATCTCAAACTCTAAAAAAGTGTCAAATACTTTGTGGGTACTGATGAATTATCGGTGGCTTCTGAGGCCTGTGCTCTAATTAAGTAGCATGTGGTGGCAAAGTGACAATGAATGAGACCTAGGCAGAGAAGACAGACAAAATCCATGGTACAGCCCATTGGCTTATTTAGATCAGGCAGCTGCTTTTTTTTTTTTTTTTTTTTTGTAAATTAAGTTTTATTAAGGAGCTCTGGTAGCATAGTGGTTACGAATCGGGCTGCGAACCTTAAGGTCAGCGGTTCGAAACTACCAGCTGCTCCGCGGGAGAAAGATGAGGCTTTCTACTCCCGTAAAGATTTACACCCTCGGAAACCCTATACAGGGTCACTATGGGTCGGAACCGACTCGATGGCACACAACAACAACAACAACAAAGTTTTATTAAAAGACAGTGATACCCATTTTGTTTACTTTTTTATCTAAAGCTACTTTCCGACTCCAACCTCAGAGCTAAGTAGTTGTAACAGAAAAACCCTGTATGTTGCAAAGTCTAAAATATTTCTTATCTGTCATCATGTGAAAGAAGTCAGTGGGCCCCTGATTTAGATGCATTAAAAAAAAAAAAAAAATCACCAGAAAGAATGAATACAGCTTTGTTTGGATAGTGGGATTATAGGCCATTTTAGTTTTTACTTTAAACTATTGTATTTTGTTACTGCTGTTAAGTGCCTGTTGAGTCAGTTCTGACTCATAGCAACCCTGTATAGAGTTTCCAAGGAGTGACTGGTGGGTTTGAACCACCAACTTTGTGGTTAGCAGTCCAGTGCTGATACTAAAATGCCACACTAGAACTCCCATATTTTGTTATGGTGGCGGTGGAGGTGGTGTGCCCGGGAGTCACTTCTAACTCATAGCAATCGTGTAAATGTAGGGTTTCTAAGGAGTGACTGGTGGGTTTGAACCACGAACCTTGTGGTTAGCAGCTCAGTGTTGATCCTACAGCACCACACCAGGACTCCCATATTTTGTTATGGTGGTGATGGTTGTGTGCTGTGAAGTCAGTTCCTACTCATAGCAACCCTGTATAGGGTTTCTGAAAGTGTAAATCTTTTGGGGAGCAGAAAGCCTCGTCTTTCTCCCTCAGAGTGGCTGGTAGATTCAAACTGCTGACCTGTGGTTAGCAGTGCAACTTGTAATCCACTGTGCTACACATTTACTTTAGAAATGTGATAGCCTTGTAAATACTCAAAATTACAGAGAGCCGTTTTAATGATGACTCCTTTTTTTTTCTTTCTCTTCCTTAGTGCTGCTTTTGACACAAAATCTGGGTTACGTGTGGCAGTGAAGAAGCTCTCCAGACCATTTCAGTCCATCATTCATGCCAAAAGGACCTATAGAGAACTACGGTTACTTAAACATATGAAGCATGAAAATGTAAGTCATTTACTCAAAGAAGAATAAACTCTGCTTTTGACTAGATTGAAGGAACTGTGTTCTGACTGCTGCAGCTAGAAATACAGTAAAGTGCCCTGATTTTAGTCCAGGCCTTTTGTAATGGGTATTTCTGACTACTGGATTATGTCAAAGAGCTATCTAACCCTTGGAATGAAAATGGTGCATTTTCCTGGAGTTCTGGTTTTACTCAGGAATTTTTAGAGGGATAGCATTTTAAAAATGTTTAACATAAAGAACATTATGAAATACAACACAAAATACACAAGAACCTTTCAGAGAAATTATTACAAAGACATTTTGCATTGTCTGTCTGGTTTGTTGAAGCCAGCAATAGCAGCATATAAAGATCCATGGTTATTGTGTTGTTAGTGATTATTTCAGTGGAGAAGTTTGGGGAAGAATGCCTTATGCCTTATGTTTATTGAATGTTCTAGCAAAGTCTACCTAAGATGGCTATTATGCATTTTTTAATTTTAATGTTATAATTTTATAATACTTTAATCTTTCTTTTTAACCTTCTTCAAGAACCAACCACTCCTTGTATATGTATCTTAATAAATGTGACAGGTATTCTACTAAATGTGAGCAATTTTAATAAGTGGTTTAATTGAAATATGACTTTTTCTTTTTTATTAATTTGGGAATTTGAGAACAAAGCCAGCCTGCAGATGGGTGCTTGGAAAATCGACAATATAGGTATCATCTAAATATTAACTGGAAGTAAAACAAACAATTAACTGAGGACATTTTTCAGATTTTCAAAATCAAGTTTAGAGTTTATGTGACTGCTTTATGAAAGTACTGTAAACTTTGTATTCATGTAGAAACATTGGCCATTAAGAGATTTTAGAGTCGTTTGGCCCTACTGATTGTTGCTGTGTTGAAAAAGTTCAAAATTTGTGAATTTATTACCTCACTGTGATTTTTCTGTTTTTAATAATTGAACTTTTTTCTCTATACGTTGAAAAAACAAATCACATATAAGTGATATTTTATTAGTATGCATTTGTTTACTTAAGCTCAAATTTCTTCTAAATTAAGGACATTAAAGTTGTTAAATCTGGTATTAGATGGTGGATGTGACTATATTCATAAAATAGCTGGAATTTATTTCTTCTGTTTTATTTTAATTGCATAGTATTGAGAAAGTACTGTTTTCCACAGATAACCTCTATTCCTAGTTGTAATTTTTTTTTAAAGCTTTTATTGCAATGAGGGAAGATCATCAGTTTTATACTCAACCAATCATATTTTGCATTTCTTTGCAATGATTTTGATCCCCTGCATGTACCATCAATTAACAGTATTTACCTTATTCCCTTTTTTTTTTTTTGATGTACAGAAAATACATATTTAAATGACCAAAGGGCACGTTTCCTCCTGCCTGCAGGCACACACAGCCTTTCTCAGTCCATGGGTCTAGAGTCCTCAGCTGCTGTATCTCTCTATACCATCACCACTTTTCTGGTTAGGATCCCACATCCTGTGTTCATGTTCTTCCCACTTATGGTCCTAGGGTCCTCAGTTCCTGTAATGAAAGATTAACTGCCCTCTCCCCTTTTTGTTTCACATTTTCTACCTTTACAGTTGTGACACTTGCAATTAATCATGATACCAGTTACTCACTATTGAATCAAAAGAATCCTATCTTCACTAGGTATAATTTTACATGAGCAGTCATGTGCAAACCTGAGTTTAAAAGTTCAGTGCAAACAACCAACTGCTCTGAAAGGGATCACACTAGAAGGTCCTTAATAGAATGGGAGAAAATGTGGAACGTAACTCATAGTCATAGAAAAAGACCAGGCTTATTGGTCAGATAGAGACTGGTAGAACCCAGAGACTATGGTCCTTAGTCACCCTTTTAGGTCTAGAAATGAATTTACTCCCATGACTCAATTTTCAGTCAAACAATATACAGGTCTATATTAAGGGAACAATAACAGAAGTGATGTACATACATTTTAGAATAATAAACCATTGAGATCAAAAGGACAGCATTTACCTAAGGACAATGCTCAGAAGGGTTAGGAAAGAAGGAAGAATGGAAACAGAAAACACAGGGAGGAAGTGGGATAAGTGATGTTGCATTGGGGAGACTGCAGGCTTTGAGACAAAACAAAATGTGTATGAATTGTTGAATGTGATAATTTGCTCTGTAAACCTTCACCCAGTTCATAATGAAAAGTTAAAAAGAGAGAAAAAAAAAGTCTGTGCAGAGCTGCAGACTTCCTAATCAGTGACATGTTACAGAATTTCAGATACATGGAAAGAGCTGGCAGGAGAAGCTTTATTCCAAGGCCTGCATAGAATCAAAGTGGCCTGGCAGCTTAACTGATATGTTTATATTTGGTTTAAAACACTTTTCAGTATGCATGCTGTTTTTCATTTCAACTTCTTAACCATAAAGAATATTTTGAAAATGGGATGCAAGTCAAACAGTTATAGAACTCTAAAGTACCTTCAGGAGTCCTGGTGTGACACCGTAGGATAAGCAATGGACTGCTAACCACAAGGTTGATGATTCAAATCCACCAGCTGCTCCTCAGAAACCTTATATAGGGTCACTGTGAGTCAGAACTGACTCAACGGCACTTAACAACAACAACAAAGCACCTCCAGGGAGCCAGGGGTCCCACTGGTGCAGCTTATACTAATGTAAAACAATCTGGTTTAGGAGATTACCAGTACTATAGTTTGTTTTGTTTTTCTTCCTAGACATTTAAGCCAGTGTTTAATCAAAAAATTAATTTAGGTTATTTGTATTTATTCTTGGCTTCTAGTAACTATAAGTTGCAACTATGTTTATTGTTTTATGCTGTAATTTTTGGGGATGAGATGCTACAAAGTGTATCTTACATGATACTGGGCTGGTTACATTTAGGCTATGTGGCGCTATGGACCAATGTATCAGACTGCAAAGTCGTTTGAACTGCAAGGTTGGTAGTTCAAGCTCACCAGCTTCTCCTTGGAAACCCTATACAGGGTCACTATGGGTCAGAATTGACTCGATGGCACTTAACAACAGCAACAATGCTCGTATAGTGATGGGTTAACATTGTTTTAATTTAGAAAAGGCTACATGACTCTGAAACAAGAGGCCTGTGCCATTACAGAAAATAGTATGATGCTTCCTCAGAAAGCTAGAAGTAGCTTTTCTACCTTGTTCTTGTTGTTAGGTGCCGTGGAGTCAGCTCCAACTCAGCGATTTTAGGCACAATAGCATGAACCCTGGTCCTTCACTTTCCCCACAAGTGTTTAGTGTGAGCCATCATTGCAGCCATTGTGTCAGTCCGTCTTGTTGGGAGTCTTCTTCTTTTCCGCTGACTCTCTACTTTATCAAGCATAATGTTGTTTTCCAGGAACTGGTCCATATGACTACATTTCCAAAGTATGTGAGATCAAGTTTCTTCATCCTTGGTTCTAAGGGGCATTCTGGCTGTACTTCCAAGACAAATTTGTTTGTTCTTCTGGCAGTCCCTGGTTGCAAAAAATGTGGCAACAACCATCCATCCCATGGTGCACTCTGCTTCTCATCTGGGTTCAATAATTCATTACGGTGGCCACACAGAACTCAGACGCCACACTCACAGTTATGGGGTTTATTAGGGAAGATAGCAGGTTACATCTCAGGGCCTGGAATGCTCAGGACATAGTTGTTATAGCCGTGCCCACAGGCAGGCCTCCCTCTGCCTGGCCAATGTTACAGAGCTCTTTTAGGGCTGCTGATAAATGCCTAAAAGCACACCATTCCACCATAAGCCTCAGCCTAAAGACTCAGCTCTTGCTCCATGAGTCAGCAAACGTAGCTCTTCCAGTTAAGTGCCTACAGGCACGCTATTCTGGAAGCAAACCTCCTGCCCAGAGTCACTGAGTGTCCTGCTTGCTCTGCGGTGGGCTGGCTCCTGGTTCTGCTGCTGCTGTTTCTCCTCTGCCACTCCTCCAGTTACCCCTGAGTCAAGGAAGTTCAGTGTGTAGGGATCTTGGGGCCCAAAGGATGCACTCCACTCCTAGTTCTTCTTTGATGGTAGTGAGATCTTCCCCATTCCCTCCTGCTTTTGAGAGAGCTCATTTTATAACCAGTTCTTGTGCTGTTGCTGTTGTGAAGTGCTGTTGAGTCAGTTCTAACTCATAGTGACACTGTATAGACTTTCCCAGGTGGGTTTGAACTGCCTACCTTAGAGTTTGCAGTCCAGTGCTGATTCTGCAGCACCACACCAGGAGTCCAGTAGGATGGCAAAATCGACCAGTCACAATTAGTCCTATTAACAATCACTCCCAACTGACTCATGTAATCTATCAGCACCTTCACCCACCTTCTTACCCAGGCTTATCAGAGAAAAGTCATTTGGTGGGAGTTTACAAAGACTATGGCTAGAAGAGGCAAGAAATAATTCATGACACTCTAATGGTACTTTCAATATTCTTTGCCAACACCATAATTTTATCCATTAGGATCCAGCAGTCCTACTCCTACATGTATATAGTTAAAAGGGCAGTGACACTCAGACACATATGTACTGCATTGTTCATCACAGCATTATTTACAAAGCATGAAGAAACAACCTAAGTGCCCGTTAATGGATGAATGGTTAAACAAATTGTACATGCGTAAAATGGAATACTATGAAACTATAAAGAGTAATGAGGAGTCTTCCACGGGTGAATCTGGAGAACATTGTGCTGAGTGAAATAAGTCAATCACCAAGGATAAATATTGTATGGTCTCACTCTTGTAACACATAGGAAGCAACAGTCTTTGGTGGTTACCAGGGAGAGGCAGGGACTGTAGATCGTAGACACTTGTTACTTGGTGGTGGGAAAAGCAGCATCCAATATGGGTGAAATCTGTACATGTGAAGTTAAGACACAAAGAAGTATTTAAGAATAAGGGACACTTTTGGTAAATACCATATAATTTTGCAATAACAACAATAACCAATAAAATATGTGTGTGGTTACATGGGTAGACATATAGGAAGGAACATGAATATAATAGTATACACACAGGTGTGTCTGCAGACATATGTACATACATGTCTCTGCACACTACAAATAGATTCATATACAGGCATATTAAAATTCATAGGGGTCCCAGTTATAGATACTACCAAGACATAATCTAACATCTTCCAGGACTGGTTTACTGGGTTTGAAGACTTAAGACCTTAGTATCTTGTCTTTCGCCACACATATTTGTAAGTGCTGTGTCTCAGTCATCTTTCTGTCACCATGCCTAGCATGGTGTCTTATGGTTTTCACATCTTCTGTAGCTCTTATTGTTAAATCTTATTCTAATTAATGAGGCAGTACCTGACAACATGTTTATAGCACTTCCTTGAGAAAATAAATAAATTACTGTAGAAATCTTAAAACCATTTAATAACAACAACAACAACCATGTTCTTATGCGATAACTCAGTCAATTGGCATCAGTTCCTAGTATGTTTTACATCCTAGTTTGGTTAGTGGTGCCTAGGGTCTTAAAAACTTGCAAGCAGCCATCAAAGACACAACTACTGGTCTCTTCCCATCTGGAACAAAGGAAGATGAAGGAACCCAAAGACTCAAGGAAGACAGTAGTGCCCTGAGAACCTCAGCCTCTTGTATCTTGAGATCAGTATAACTAGATGGTGTCCAGCTGCCACTACCAACACTTCTGGACAGGGATACACTGGAAGCTCCTGGCTAGAATGGGAGAGAACTCACATTCTTAAAGAAGGCCTGACATACTGCACTGATAGAGACTACAGGAACTCCCAAGACTGTTGCCCTAAAGTACCCTTTGAGCTTGGAACTGAAGCCACTTCCAGTAGCCATGTTTCGTGCAAACAGCAGATTGTCTTAAAAACAATATCACTTATAAGTTTTTGCTTCCTTAAGTTAATCAGCTATATGTAACCAAATGGTCAACATTTACCCTAAAACAAAAATGAGGTACTAAGGTGAGGCAGGGAAGCTAGATTAATGAAAACAGGACACACAGAGTGGAAATAATGAGAATACTGACACATTGTGAAAAATCTAACCTGTGTCACGGAGCAAGTTGTATAAAAATTGTTAAATGGGAGCCTAAATTACTATGTAAAATTTTACCTACAACACAATTAAATATTTTTTAAAAATAAAAACAAGGCAGACAGAATTAGAAAAACAGAATTTTCACATTCATTAAATCGGATGAGGCTTTCTGCTCCCATAAAGATGTGTAGCCTCAGAAATCCTTTACATAGTCACTGAGTCAAAACTGACTCTATGGCAGCAATGAGTGGGGTTGTTTTATGGATGACTTACTAGCAGTCTATGTTTTTATATTAAGAATTGTAGGTTCTAGCAGTATCAGTTTCTAGAGGGTCACTTATAAATATTATTAAATTGTTTGGGCAAAAAAGAAAAGCACCCAGCCGAATGCTTCATAATTCTCTATTATGTTGGGAAATTTTTGAAGGGGGAACAGGAAGGAGCCAAAGATTTTGACTGCATTTCAGCCTTTGATACAAACAATTGTTAGGTGCTTACAATGTAAAAGTAGTTTTACCCAGACTTCCAAAATAAGTTTAAGTTAGATGCTAAGAGGAATTAAAATTTGCAGTATTGGTAACAAGTAATATTTTTACGTCCTAGGAATGCATGTGCTCTTTTATACAAAAATGCTTCTGACTCACATTTAGTTCATTTTGAGTTATTTCTTCAGTTGGTGATAATGAATGACAGATATCCATTTGTTAGCTGGGTAACTGGGTTAAGGGATGCCCTCTATTACTATAATAGTTATTCTCTGAACAAAGTTCGCTGGCCTGTTCCTGATTGAACTTGTAACCTTGATCTCATTAATTCCTGCTCTAAAAAAAGATTAAAGAGAGGCAACTTGTGAGCTGCATCCTTTTGTTGTCTAGGCAGATACTACAAAGGTTGCTCAATTACTGGCCTGGAAATTTTTAAATGGCCAAGGGAATCTTCATACATTTTGGAGTCCCTGGCGTAAGCAGTTAATTGCTTGGCTGCTAACCAAAAGGCTGACAGTTCCAATCTACCCAGAGACACCTCACAAGAAAGGTCTAGTGATACACTTTCCCAAATCAGCCATTCTAAACCTGATAGAGTACAGTTCTATTCTGACACACTGGAGTTGAAATCAACTCCACAGCAACGGGTTTTCCAATGAATTTCATTTGTGGGGGTGTTAGATTTACCATGGTAGACCAAGTGGTTGTTTGGTGTGTTTTTTAAGTGCATGAAGTAGAATTAGTAGATAGATAGCTGGGCCATCCTCAAGATCACCAGCATATTTGAGTTAATTGTTGCAGCTACTGTGCCCATCAGGGCCTCTTTCTCCTTCACTGGCCATCTCCTTCACCAAACAGGATGACCTCCTCCAGGGATTGGTCCCTGCTGATGACATTTCCAAATCAAGCGAGTCAGACAAAAGTTCTACTGTCATCTATAAGTTTTTCATTGGTTAATTTTTAGAAGTAGATCACGAGGCCTTTTTTCCTATCCCAACGTAATCTGAAGCTCCACTGAAACCTGCCCACCATGGAGGGACCCTCCTGGTATTTGAACTACCAGTGGCATAGCTTCCAGCGTCACAGCAACTCTGGCCACGAGACTTTAACAAAAGGACAGGTGATGGAAATTCACTAAATACTGCCTTTAGTCGATGCTGAGTTTAAGTGTTTCCTCTGTGTGCATGCCATTTTAACTAAAAAAAAAATACAACTTCTAAGGGTCAACCTTTGGACTGTTGTAGTAAGATCATTTGAGGTATTTGTTGCTTATTTTTACTATCAGTATGTTTTAAATATTTGATTCCTGAGTTACTTTGAAGTGAATGGAATTATATGACAACAAAAAGAGTAAGGGAATAGGCTAAAATATGACTTGAATTTGAAAGGAAAATTCCATTTGAGAAATAAGAACTGAATTGATTATGGGATATTTATAAAACGCTTCTGAAATCTACCACTGGGAAACTTTTGTTTTACATTATTTTTCTTGTGATTGTTGTTGTTGTTTGATACTGTCAGGTAGGTTCTGACTCATAGTGATCCTGTGCATAACAGAACAAAACACTGCTGGGTCTTGAGCCCTCCTTACAAATGTTACATTTGAGCTCATTGCTCTTGCCATTGTGCCATTCCATCTCGTTATGGGGTGTTTATCTTTTTTGCTTACTTTCCACTTTACCATGCTTGATTGTCCTTATCTAGAGACTGGTCCCTCCTGATAACATGTCTGAAAGTATGAGAGAAGAAGTTTTGCCATCCTGGCTCATAAGGAGCATTTTGGCTCTACTTCATACAAGACAAATTTGTTTGTTCTGGCATTCCATATATCTTTTAATATTCTTCTCCAACACCATAATTCAAATGCATCGATCCTTCTATGGCTGTATTTATTGTCCAACTTTCACATGCGTAGGAGGCGATTGAAATACCATGACTTGGGTCAGACGCATCTTAGTCCTCAGACTGATCTCTTTGCTTTTTAACACTTAAAGAGGTCTTTTGCAGCAGATGTACGTAATGCAATATGTTGCTTGATTTCTTGACTTTTGCTTCCATGAATGTTGATGTGTAGCCAATCAAAATGAAGTCTTTGATAACTTCAGTCTTTTTTCCGTTTATTGTGATATTATTTATTGGTCCCGTTGTGAGGATTTTTATTTTCAAAAAAGTATGATAAAAGTATAAAACTTTGGTTCATACCTTTCCTGATTTTGAATTACTCAGTATCTCTTTTTATTCCCTTTTTCTGTTCCAACAACTGCCTCCTGGTCTATGTACAGGTTCCTTGTGAGCGTAATTAAGTATTCTGGAATACTTATGGTTTGCAATGGTATCCATAGTTTGTCATGATCCACACAGTCAAAAGCCTTTGCATAGTCAATGCAGTACAAATTAAATATCTTTCTGGCTTTCTCTGCTATCAGTCAAGATCCATCTGACATCAGCAGTAATATCCCTAGTTAGTTCCACATCCTCTTCTCAATCCAGCTTGGATTTCTGACAGTTCCCTGTTGATGTACTGTTGCAACCATTTTTTAATGATCTTCAGCAAAATTTTATTTGCATGTGATATTAATGATATTGTTCAATGATTTCCACAATTCCACTGGGTCACCTGTCTTTTGAATGGACATTAATGTGGATTTCTTCTTGGCCAGGTAGCTGTCTTCCCAATTTCTTGACATAGATGAGTGAGCACCTCCAATACTGTTGAAAGATTTCAGTTTGTAGTCTGTCAATTCCTGAAGCCTTGTTTTTCACCAATGCCTTGTGCAGCTTGGACTTCTTCCTTCAATACAATGGTATTTGCAATTGATCATATGCTACCTCCTGAAATGCTTTGAACATCGACCATTTCTTTTTGGTGTAGTGACTCTGTGTATTCCTTCCATCTTCATTTGTGTTTTTCTACATCTAATATTTTGCCCATAGAATCCTTCAATATTTCATGTTGAGTCTTGGATTTTTTCTTCAGTTCTTTCAGCCCTAGAAATGCTGAGTGTGATCTTCCCTTTAGGTGTTCTAACTCCAGATGTTTGCACATTTCATTATAATATTTGACTTTGTCTTCTCAAGCTTCCCTTTGAAAATTTCTGTTCAGCTCTTTCATTTCCTCGATTCTTCCACTTGCTTTTTAGCTTCTCTATACTCAAGAGCAAGTTTTAGAGTCTCTTCTGGCATGCGTTTTAGGTCTTTTCTTTCTTTCCTGTCTTTTTAATGAACTTTTACTTTCTTCCTGTACGATGTCCTTATTGTCATCTCACAAATCTTCTGTTCTTTGATCATTAGTGTCTAATACATCAAATCTGTTCTTAAAATGATCTCTAAATTCAGGTGGCATATATGCAAGCTCATATTTTGGCTCTCGTGGCATTGTGGACTTGTTTTGATTTTCTTCAGCTCCGTCCTGAACTTCTTGTTGTTAAGTGCCATCGAGTCAGTTTCAACTCATAGCGACTCTGTATAGGGTTTCTGAAGAGCAGCTGGTGAGCCTGAACTGCCGACCTTGCAGTTCAAACTGACCTTGCAGTCCAGCTCATTAACCCACAGCACCACACCAAGGTTCCATAGGAACAACTGATGATCCATTCCACAGTCTGCCCCTAGCCTTGTTTTGGCTGGTTATATGGAGCTTTTCTACCTTCTCTTCCCACAGGTGGAATCAGCTTGATTCCTGTGTCTCCCATCTAGTGAAGTTCATGTGCATGATTGCCTTTAATGTTGTTTTATAAAAAGGTATTTGTAATGAATAAGTTGCTCATTATTTTGCTGCTGTTGTTAGGTGCTATCAAGTTGGTACCAACTCATAGTGACTCTGTGCACAATAGAATGAAACATGGGCTTTAGTTGTTGTTATGCAAATTTGAGTAACAGTGATATTAACTGGTCTTCCTTATAGGCATATGGATATTGTCCTATCACAGACAGCATTGTATTTCAAGATAAATCTTGAAATGTTCTTTTTAACAAAGAATGTGATGTTGTTCCTGCTGAATTTGTTGTTCCCAGCATAATAAACCATATAATTATTCAATTTAACATGGTCAATACCAGTCCGTTTCATTTCACTGCAATGCCCAGGATATCTATCTTTATGCGCTCCATTTCATTTTGGACAACTTCCAATTTTCCTAGATTCATACTTTGTATATTCCATGCTCTGATTATTAATAGACGTTTGCAGCTACTTCTCATTTTGAGTTGTGCCTCATCAGCAAATGAAGGTCTGGAAGCTTTGCTCCATTCAGGTCATTATAATCCACTCTACTTTGAGGAGGCAGCTTTTCTGCAGTTGTCTTTTGAGTGCTTTACAACCTAAGGGGCTTATCTTCCAGCACTATATCTGGCAGTGTTTTGCTTCTGTTTATAAGGTTTTCAGTGGCTACCCATTCAGCAATAGTCCGCCTTTCCTTCTTCCTAGTCTTTGTTTGGAAGCTGGGCTGAAGTCTGTCCACCATGAGTGACCCTGCTGGTATTTGAAATATTGGTGGCATAGCTTCCAGCATCACAGCAACATGCAAGTCACTAAAGTACAACAAGCTGACAGGCGAGTGGTGGTTTCTTATGATTAATACTCCGTAAACATGATTAATTATAGATATTTTGTAAATGCCCACAAAAAATAGTTGTACTTTGATAAAATATGTGGGGTTTTAATCTCATAGGATGTTTTTCCCCTTTAGGAAATTAAAATTTGGTGTAGTTTTTACTATTATTACTATTCTTTTTTCCAGGTTAATTCATTGTTTTTATCTTTTAAATTTAATGTAGCTTTATGTCAAATTCTGTTACTAGAAGTCGCTGCTTCAAATAGTTTTTGTTTCTATGGTTTATATTTGTAACTCTTTGCAGAACTCTGAGGGCTATGATCTTATTTTGGTGACACACAGCACATCATTGCTACCTTCTCCTTCGTGCTTAGCACCTTCAGCGAGAAATCCTGTGAAAATAAGCAATGTTGGTCCTTTGTCTTTCATATAAACAAAACAAAGCCCAGAGGAGAGATAGCTTTCTTTCCTTGTTTCAACAGTAGGAATTGAGGTTTTGCTGTGTGCCAGGCACTTTCCCAGGTGTTAACATTTTTGGAATGAAAAAGACAAAAACTCATGAAGCCAAGAAGTTTGAAACCGATAGTTTCAAATTTAGAGGGGTTGACTCCAAAATGCCTGTGTTTTCACATTGTAATTGGAGTGCCTTTTTAAAGTGGTTTGGACTGGTTTTGTTTGTGAGTCAGATCCTTAATGGCTTAATTTTATTGTAATCTGAGGATGATTTTTGCAATCACAACTGAAATAATATTTAAAAAATACAAACTGTTTCGACCTTTTCTTATTCTGTTGAGATAATGGGACATATCAGATAACCAGAATCAGTGATTAGAAAAACGAATAGATGACTGCAAAAAAAAAAAAAAATAGCATGACACCAAGCATCCTTCCACAGCCCTCTACACTTTCTCATCTGGGTGTTCAATTAATTGAATGACCACACAACTCAGAGACGATAGTTCCAGGGTTTATTAGGGATGTTCAACAGGGTATAATTCAGGGTCAGAGATGTTTAGGGCACAGTTCTTTTAGTCAGGACAGTCACTACTCAGCTGTGCCAACAGGCCTCTCTCTGCCTGGGCAATGTTAACAGAGCTCTTTTAGGGCTGCTGAGAAATGTCCACAGGACCCACCACTCCACAATAACTCTCAGCCTGAAGGCACTCAGCTCTAATTCTCTGAATCAGCAAACCTAGCTCCCCCAATAAAGTTTCTGGAAGCACCCCACTCTGCAAGCAAGCCTCCTGCCCAAAGGCACTCAGTTTTACTAGTTACCTGGGCTGGGAAGCCCATCACTATGTCTTGTGTTTTAGCTCTTGGTACTGCTTTTGTTGCTACTTTGCCACTTCTGCAGAATTTCAGCTTTCTGTCACTGGGTCAAGGTGGTTCATTGCACAGGATTATCTAGATCCAAAAAGACAGTCTTGATTACTGGCTGTTCTTCTCTGCTTCTGAGATGGCTCATTTTATAAATGTTTAGAGTTCCAGGTTTTTGCAATCATAATGAACAGATTAACTACTCACAGCTGAATCATACATCCAATCAGCATCTTCTTTCACCTTCTCTTTCCAGACCCAACAGGGTAAAAGTGTTGTTTAAGTAGTCTTCCAGACCCAGCAGGGTAAAAATGTTGGAAGGAATTCTGGTGTGGAACTGTAGGGTAAGCATTGGACCATAAGGTCGGTTTGAACCTCAAGGTCAGCAGTTCAAACCCATCAGCCACTCCTCAGAAACCCTATACAGGGTTGCTATAAGCTGGAGTCGACTTGACGACTCTTAATAACAACAATATCTATAAAAGAGCCCTAGTGGCCCAGCAGTTAAAGTGCTCAGCTGCTAACTGACAGGTTGATGGTTTAAACCCACCAGCCACTCCACAAGAGAAAGATGGAGCAGTCTGCTTAGGTAATGGTTGCCTTGGAAATCCTATGAGGCAGTTCTGCTCGGTCCTGCAGGGTCACCACTGCGAGTCAGAATTGACTTGATGGCAATGGAACTTTAAGGAGTCCTGGTGTGGCACTTTGGGATAAAGCACTGGACTGCAAAGTCAGTTTGAACCACAAGGTTGGCGGTTCAAACTCACCAGCCACTCCTTGCTAACCCTATACAGAGTCGTTATAAGTCAGAACTGACTTGGTGGCACTTAACAACAACATAGACCTTTAAATCTGGCTGAGCATATTTAAAAAGTGTTTTCATTTGCCTCCTAAATACCTAACTTTGTAGAAATGAGTGGTCTGGGATATATGGGGGAACTTAAAAGGGAGGGTATTATTAAGTGCTGTTGAGTCGGTACCTCACTCATAGTGAGATTTCCGAGGCTGTTAATCTTCGCTGGAGCAGAAAGCCTCATCTTTTTCAACAGAGCAGCCAGTGGGCTTCAACAGCCAACCTTGTGGTTCATACATAAATGCTTATGCTACAGAGCCACTGTCATAGACCATGACCAGAAAAGCTGCTTAAAAAACACAGATTATGTGGACCCAGGTGGGGACCTGGTTGGCCAGCAGTGTGGGGAGACCTGGGGACTCTTGGGCCCAGAGTCAGCAGCATGGCCACAGAG
>NW_006408556.1:4984524-4992822 GCF_000296735.1 Chrysochloris asiatica
TGGCAGTGAAACAATGTACAGTGGAATAAATGTAAAATTAAAGTTCTCCCATGTAAAATATCATATAATTCACAATAAAACATGAAAAAAAAAACACAGATTACTAAATCCTGGCTGTTTATATAAAAATAACCCCTTTTTTTGCATTTAATATTAGTCTGATCCAAATATAAGAAAATTATGCTGATATTTAGAATCATATCAAGAGTAATTTGAGAGAATATCTTAAGCCAAAAAAGATCCACTGCCATTGAGTCAGTTCTGACTCACCCTGTATAGGGTTTTCAAGACTGTAAATCTTTGTGGAAGCAGAAAGCCTCATCTTTCTCCCACAAGTGGCTGATGGGCTTGAACCATTGATCTTGTGGTTCATCATACAGTGCTTATCTTACAATGCCAAAAGTGTTACTAGAGAATATTTTAGAACTTTGAAAATGTCATTTTTGGAGATTATACAGTAACAAACAATTTTGTGAAATAATGCATTTAAAATGCAAAATCATATTATGATAACAGAAATCTGACTTTTCATTTTCTGAATGTATTTGTAATTCTTTCTACAGTGTGTAATAGAAAGCATTATTTTAAATTTAGTTAAGAATTTATAAAACACTGTTTTGTTTTTAATTCCATTCTGAGAGGAAGACCTAGAAGGGAGACAAATTATAGATTGGGGGTTCAAGATAGAAATCACTTAGTGAAGATTTAGGGGTGCTGAGGAGGATCAGCATAGATTTTCGGAATAGCCCTATTCTATACCTTCCCTATAACCTAAATATTTTTATTAATAGACAAATCTATTATAAAGATAGGGAACAAAGAATTTAGACAAACCCCCTTTTTCAGGTAAGCATCTGAGTTATAGAATTATCTAAACACTTCCAAAAATGTTTTTTAACTCTATTTCAAAAACTAAATTTAAGAAGTGCTGGGATATTCTGCCGCTTTTCAAAGTCCACTGCAATTTATGTTCTTCCTACCCGTGAGAACTACATCACAGTGGGGCTAGTTAGTTACCTCATGAATTTTTTAAGTGTAGGGGTGGTGCTGTAGAATAAGCACTGGACTTCTAATCACAAGGTCATCAGTTCAAACCAACCATCCATTCCTCAGAAATACAGGGTCACTGACTCGCAGCACTTATCAACAATAAACAGCCACCCCCTAAATAGCAAAAGCTCTCTTAATGATATGATCGGTATTATGGTGTGGCACTGTAGGATAAACACTGGACTGCTAACTGCAAGGGCAGTAGTTCAAACTCACCAGCTGCTCCTTGGAAACCGTATACAGGGTCGCTATGAGTCAGAATTGACTCGACGGCACTTAATAACAACAGGACTGGGATTTAAAAAAAAAAAAAGAAGTAAATGAAGTCTTCAACATTTTTATCCTTAATCTAAAGCAAAGATTTTAAAAGCATATTAATTTGCCAATCTTTTGTGTAGGTTCTTACTCTGTACTGTTTGCCCTATATAACATACATTTGTAATGTCACATCGAAGGATCCACTTTTTTCTAAAGCAGGAAAGGAACTTAATTATTGATATTAAATTGATTCAGATGCAAGGCAACCCCATGCCTTACAAAATGGATCTGACCTTCCTAGCTGTTGGAAGCAGATCTCCAAGCCTCTCTTCCATGGTGCTAATGGATGGGTTTGAACCACTAACCTCTTGGTTAGTAGACCAGTGCAAACTGTGCCACGCAGGAACCTGAACAAGAATTTAAGACTCCAGCAACATAATCTGAATTGAGAATCCCAGAATGTTGGAGATTCTTTTCCTAGTTATGCATAATATTTTCTCCAGTACCTGATTCTGCGTGGAAAAATCAAAATTCCATTTTCACATCAAACAGGTCTGTTCTGATACCAGCTGCACATGCAGCGCTTCTTCCTCTGACCCTCATCACTGGTGAGATCTGGGAGAGTTTCCAGTGTGGAGCGCCTCTGTCTCAAAAAGGGCTGCACTGACCCCACCACCCGCACTTCATGTGCATATCTTTCCCCTGGAAAACCATGGAGCTTTCTGGTTTACACATTTTAAACACAAACCCTTCTCCCTAAGGCCTGTTGGTATCACAGGGTGATCATGAGGTAATCCCGGGAAGGGTGATTATCACTAATCTGTGGTGAGTCTTTCTGGCTTGACTGGCCCCCACCTGAGAGCCTCCTCAGTAGCATAACCTGTTAGGTTACATGGACCCCTTCTCAAAGACACTTATGATTACTGGGGAAATCCCAGGGTTCTAAAGGTTATCTCTTATGAACCAAAGGAGCTCTGGTGATTGTAGGATAAACACTGGTCAGCTAACCTCAAGGTCTGCAGCTTAAACCCACCAGCCACTCTGAAGGAAACAGAGGAGGCTTTCTGCTTCCATAAATATTTGTAGTCTTAGAAACCCTTTACAGGTTGCTATGAGTCAGAATCGACTTAGTGGCAGTAGGTTTGGGTGTTTTGCTTCTCATGTACTGAAGGCAAAGGCCAGAGTTTTTGGGTAAAGTTAATGTGAGCCTCACAGATTCTATAGCAATTTTTGTTTAAGTCTTTCTCAATCCCCCTACATATTTTTTATAGAAACAATTGTGGTTGTTGTTAAGTGCCATTGAGTTGCTTCAAACTCATAGTGACCATGTATAGGGTTTCTGAGTAGTGGCTAGTAAGGTTTGAACTGCTGGCCTTGCAGTTCAAACTGAACTTGCGGTCCAGTGCATTTTCCTACAGTGCCACAATAGCTCTTTTTGTATTTAGATTTTATCGGTTTATAAATTTTTCCCAGCATTATATTATGAAAAATTTCAAATATACAACAATGTTATAAGACAAAGATAGTGAATGATTTATTATTTAATTTGATTGTTGTTGTTAAGTCCCGTCTAGTCGGTTCCAACCCATAGCGACCCTATATAGGGTTTCTGAGGAGCAGCTGGTGAACTTGAACCATCAACCTGTGGTTCAAACCGACTTTGCAATCTAGCGCAGTAACCCGTAGCACCATACCAGGACTCCTTGTAATTCGATTAGATGGTTATAATACTACATGCACATAACAGTCTGAGAAACAAACACAACTGACTCTTGGTAAGTGTCTATATCTCAGTAGGTTGGAACATGACAGGAAGATCGTATTCTAACTTGCAGAATGGAGAGTGTTAATTTTAATTCACTGTTGTTAGCTGTTGGTGAGTCAGCCCCTACCTCATGGTGAACCCAGGCACAACAGAATGAAATGCTGCCTGGTTCTGTGCCATCCCCATGACTGGTTGTAGATCATCTGGTATAATTCATAGATTTTCATTGACTGATTCTCAGACATGACTGCCAGACCTTTCATCCTACTGTCTTTATCTAGTAGCTGTGCTGAAACCTGTTTAGTATCATAGCAGCATGCAAGCCTGCATTGACAGAAAGGTGGTAGCTGCATAGGAGGTACACTGATTGGGAACAAAGTCAGGCCTCCCACCTGGGAGGTAAAATTCTACCACTGAAATAGCACTGTCTTTTGTTAATTCATTAAATAGAACATATGCAATCTTTTTTTTGTCTTTTGATAAACTACTGGGTGTATATGACCAAATTCTAATGAAATGAAGATTTTTTTTTTAATAGCAAAATATTCTATTGTAAGATGTCATATTAACAAGTAAAATACAAAAGCATAATTTGGGATGAAAATCTGTTCGATTTACTGAATATTTGATGTGACGCTGTTTAACCGAGATACCTGGATTTGAAATTAGTATATATTAAGGCGATCATTTAAGGTCTGATGTGTACGATGTTGTTGATTACTAATTCCAGTACCTAACAACCCCATGTGACAGAGTCGAACTGTCCCATACGGTTTTCTAGGTTGTAATCTTTACAGGAGCAGATCACCAGGGTTTTCTTCTACAGCACTGCTGGGTGGGTTAGAACCACTGACCTTTCAGTGAGCAGCTGAGTTGTGCCACCAGGAGTTCAATATTTATTTACTACTTTATCTTTATGTCTTCTTATAGGTTATTGGTCTGTTGGATGTATTTACACCTGCAAAGTCTCTGGAGGAATTCAATGATGTGTGAGTAAATTTTTTTGTGTTTGCCTTACTCTGGTAGAGGATGAAGATTAGTGGCCCATGTCTATTCCTAAACAATTTAACAGTACACAGACTTCAAAAGAATCCTTATGCCTTTCCCCCAACATTTCTGGTGGAGCGGGTAGGGGCATAGGTACAGAAGATGTTGGTTATGGGTGGCTCACGTTCATAGTTCCATCGTGTCAGGTGTCAGTGCCCCATTTGAGGAGCCACAGTGAGTACCTTACAAGAGTTCCATGGAGAATAGAATACAGGGAGTTGACTGCCGAGTTGCCTGGCCTAGTTTTTAAAAATTCTTTTCAGGAAATGTAACTAAGTCCTAGTTCCATATAGGCTCATTTCTTTCATCCCATGTGCCTGTGGGAGATCCTACTAGAACTACATGCTGATCCTTGGAGGTCATGGACAATGGATTGGAAGGAGGCTGATGAATAACGATATCCTCCAAGTTTTGTGACCATCTGTTTTAAACTGAATTCCCCTGGGAAAAGTGTCTAAGACTCAGGGACCAATAATGAAAAACCAAAGAAAATGAAATAGGGAAAGCTACTACAAAGATAAGTCATTGAGTTGGTCACCTATGGGCAACTAGACTCAAAACTGCTGAGATCTTCGAAGATGCTCTGTAGAATATGCCTCACATAATGAGGGGTGTTTATCCACTGGCTGTTGACTACAACGGCTGCCCTTACAAACATGGTAATCCCTTACATGCCCAGGCTGCAGACATGTGAGTGTAAGACAGGTTCTAGCAGGCATTCCTGGGTATGTGTGAACACTCTACGATAGCTTTTCCATCCAGTAATCTCTGAATTGGCACTCCCATCCCCCATTCACAAGCACCCCATTTGGTCTTGTTAAAATTTTGGCATTCCTAACTGACAAGAGTGAATATTGGAAAAGTCAAGAAAATTTTTGATCAAAGGGCCTGCTCCCCCTTAACCTCCACTCTCCATCGTCCTCAGTGCTGATCTGGGTTCAGTTTTTCCACCAAACATAATTTGCTCCTTTCCCACAGAATAAGCAGGGGGATATATTTGAGCTTGTATATTCTAAGGTTAGAGAAGGAGAAATAAATGGGATGGGGGTGAGTATAGAAGATAAGATAAAGAGAAAATGTAGCGGAAAAAAATCCCAACATTTGAACTTAGTTGGAACAGGTTAAGAGCAATTGAAAGAGAATCTGGTCCAAGGACAGGAACTCCCCACTCACTTTAGCCTTGTTCTTGCTGATGAAAGTTTAAGAAACAAACAAAGGAAACAAAACAGTAGGCAATAACTAAGATCAGCTGCACTTCTCGAGCCCTGCTCGGTACCATAATGTGGAGGCTTCCAGAGATGATGGATGCCACCCAGCGGCCCGTGCATTATTAGTTGCAGAACCCTTCTGTAGACTATGCTTCAAAAAGAAATTGCACGATAATGATTTTTAAAATACCCCTTCTAAATGTGGACTAAATGCTGAAGTACTGTGTTTGTGAAGAAATGTGCTTGGAAAACATCTGCATCATGTCTTAGCTATATCCCAAACTTGTAGGTATCATGAAGATGGATTTATTTAAGGAAGAAATTGATGATATGCTGCCCTGGGCAGTGCTGTATGTTGACTTACTCTGACATTATGGAACCAGATTATGAAGCTATTTCATCTATGTGGAAAGACCTTAATTAAGACCAGTCTCTAATTAAAAGGCTAAGTTTTATTGATTGTAGTACTACTGACACCTTTATCTTTATGAGGGCCCACCATCTACAAATTTTCCCACTGAAATAAAGTTGTAATTTTTCTTCATTCATTTAACAAAAATTATGACTGCTGTTCTTTCTACTTATCTCTCGAGCTGGTTTCTTACTATTCTTTATAAACAACTGAGTTTATCTCCTAGGAGCAAATGTCAGTACTGATTATTAAATACTCACTGAGTGCAGAATGCTAAACAGTCTTGGAACAGGCTCAGAATAATGAGAAACAGTAGTTCTTACCCTTGAGGATATCATAGTCTGGTGGGGATAGCAAATCCAAACAATTGTGTAACCAAGTTACAATTGGCTGTATGACCTTGGACAACTCATTTTCCTTCTCTAGACCCCAATCAACTTCCCAATAAAATGATGAGAATCAGGGCAGTTGACTTCTGAAGTGTTTTCAATCCCAGAGAATCTCTGAAAATACAATGATGAGCCTAAGATTGCCTTTAGGAAAATAATTCATTGATTACTTTGTTGTGTGATTTTTTACATCACTGAAAAAAAAAAGGGGGGGGGGTACTTGTCCAGAATTATGGGTGTTTCAGTGTTTTCCAAAGCCATTTCAGAATTTGCTTAAGAGACCAAAACATATTCAGCTATAATTGCAGGGTTTGCAAACTCAAAATACCTTCAGGTTCAGCAAATAACATAATGAGTCTGAGTGGGAGTGGTGGGGTCTGTGATAAAACAGAACATGTGCTCCTCCTAAAGGCATCCAAATTCACATTAAAACAAACAAAAAACCCCACTGTCCTGGAAAACTAAAAACAAGGCTGCAGGCTAGAATTGTTCTTCTACAAGTTGTCAGGCTATAATTTTGAACATGAATTTTCTATGATAATTAACAAAATCTCTAACTGTTTTTCAGATGTACAGTTGACTTTTAATGATGTGTTATGTGTAATTGTGCCTTGTTTCAGTTAGCATTTGCATTTATCGTGCAATTCATATTTTTACTGAGCTTAATTTCCAGGCGAATACTTGGGAATAGAGTAAACAAGAATATCCTTTGAGAAAGAAGTTCTGATCACAGGAACTATGTGCAGTTACTGAGTCTAACAGATGGAGATGGCTAAGAAAATGTAGAGTTAGAAGATGAGTGTACCAGAAAGTTGCTTTTGATTACCTTGTGATGTGGTCCTACAGGTGGCAAAACCTTGTGAAGATAAAACTCAATCTTGTAAATGATTGGAAAGCATTTGGACATTTTTGTTGACTTCTTGGCCATAATATTTGGCAAAGGCCACATACATATATGTGCATAAACAGGATACAAATCATTTATCAATAAGACTTGCAAAAATAAAAAATATTTTAACTAGCCAGTAGCATTCAAGGAAGTATATCCATCCACTTACCACTGACATTTGAAGCTGCATCTTTACACTACTGCAGTGTTGCCTCTTCTTAAAATGCTAATGATTCTCCAATCAAACCTAAGGATACTTTGGAACCTATTTCCCTTAAATTACAAGAAAACGAATTTGTTGTGGTTAAATGGAAATCAGCCTCGCTTTATTAGCTTTTGCCACTTTCCCCCATACTTTACAGCTTCGCATCCCAAGTTTCTTTCATTGAGTTCCTTATCTCTGGTTTATTCTTGAAGAGAAAAACGGAGTGGCGTCTAGAGTCTACTGTGATCTGACAGAAGACCTACAACACAGTCAGTCAGCAACTAATGCTTTAGTGAAAGCCAACAGGCATATGATAACCTGCCTCAGCTCACTTACTTAAAAGTGATGGTTCAGATATTAAGTTTAACCTCTGATCTCAATCTAAAAGAGGCTGAGGGCACTGAATGAATAAAAGAAAATTTGGATTTATATTTTAACTAGAATTCATTCAGTAAATACTTGCGTATGTATTCTGTGCTAGGCCCAGTACTATTCTTTGGGGGTACATCAAATAAGATGAACATGATCTTTCATCATGGAGTTGAGAGGGAGAAGGACAATCTAAAAGGACAAAATAGAGTGTGTTAAGTTCATAAATCCTACCTGATTTGGTCATGTGCATTCTCTGACCTCCTCCAACACTCTTTCCATTCTAGCCATTCTGGTCTCCTTGCTCTTCCTTGAATGCCAACCACATTTCAAATGGGACTTTTGCACTGATTTTTTGAAAGTTTTTATTGTGAGATTTACATGGGAGAACATCAGCTTTACACTCATCGTATCATATTTTGTTTCATTGCAATGGTTACCATCCCCTCCATGTATTATCAAATAACCAAAGGGTACACCTCACAGGCTGTGCTGATTTTTTTTATGTTGGCCTGGAATGCTCTCTTTATATTTCCATCAGTCTGGCTCCTTCATTTCCTTCAGCACCCTATTCAGAGGTTCTGAAGGACTACCCCCAGTGTCACCACCTTCTCCTTACCCTGCTTTGTTTTCTTAGCAAATTTTGCCATCATATGTTTGTTATTTAAAGGAGCTCTGGTAGCGTAGTGGTTACGAATCGGGCTGC
>NW_006408556.1:4996767-5052301 GCF_000296735.1 Chrysochloris asiatica
CGGACTAGAAAGCAATAGATTTCTTGCTTCTGCCACAGATTCCCCCAGCTGTGAGCCTTCCAACCTTCTAAGTATTCCTTTATATGCGGTTCAGAGTTCTGGGACCAGCTCCTGAACCTGCTTGGTCAGGTATTCTGTGTTGTTGTTGGCGGAGCTCTCTGCTTACGTCCACCTGATCCGCCATCTTGTTTGTTCTCTTTCCTGACTTACTTTTTTTAAATAGCATTTTATAGTTTATAAAGGTCTTTCACATATATTTTCTCACAGCTACCTTGGAAGGTTGTTGTTGTTGTTAAGTGCTGAAGAGTCAATTCCAAATCATAGCAACCTTGTATAGGGTTTCCAAGGAGCGGTTAGTGAGTTTGAACTGCCAGCCTTGCTGTTCAAACTGACCTTGCAGTCTAGTGCATTATCCCACAGCACCACACCAGGAAGACAGATACTATTATATCTAATTTTCAGGTAAAGGGAACTATACTTTAGAGATATGAATTGAATTTAACAGTATGCATAAATTCCATCCACTCCAGTTCTTTTGGCACTGAATCTGTTTCTAATCTGAAATGTCTTGATTCAAGACCATAATTATTATTTGAAAGTCAGCCAGTCCTTCTTGTTGTTATTAAGTACTGTCCAGTCAGTTCCAACTCATAGTGATGCCCTGTATAGGGTTTCCAAGGAGACGTTAGTGGGTTTGAATTGCTGATCTTATGGTTCACAGTCCAATACTTATCCTATAGCGCCACACCCTTCTTAGTGAGTACGTAATATGTTAGGTTCAAGTATGTAATAAGATACCACAACTTAAGGCCTGTCTTCCAGCTGTATATTGTATTATTGTTAAGTGTCATTGAGTCGCTTCCGACTCATAGTGACCCTGTGTAGGGTTTCTGAGGCTGTAAATCTTTGTGGAAGATGAAAGCCTCATCTTTCCCCAGCAGAATGGTTGGTGGGCTTGAACCACCGACCTTGTTGTTTTCAGTCTAGTGTTTATCTTACAGAGCCACCATGCTCCTTCCAGTTACATATGGTCTCATTAGTGAAATAAAGCATAAATGTTCACCTAAAATAACTGTAGGACCAAGACAAGTTTGTAGTGTCCCAACCATTTACAAGAGTACTGAGTGAACTCATAGTGTGAGAGTTTAGTAAAGGCAGGCTTCTAAAGAAGGTAATTTTGAACAACAAGGTCAGCAGTTCAAGCTCCTCAGCTGCTCCTCAGAAACCCCATACAGGGTTGTATAAGTCAGAACCAACTCCATGGCACTTAACAATGAAGAAGGTAATAACTGTATCTGAAGAAACAGATAACTGTGGATGGGATGTAAAGGTTGGAATTTATGTTCCATAAGGAGCTCTGATAAGGAGCTCTGGTAGTGTAGTGGCTACGAATCGGGCTGCTAACCTCAAGGTCGGCAGTTTGATATTATCAGCTGTTCCATGGGAAAAAGGTGAGGCTTTCTGCGCCCATAAAGATTTACAGCCTCGGAAACCCTGTGCAGGGTCACTATGAGTCAGAATTGACTCCATGGCACACTACCACCATGGTCAACGAAATGAAGGAAATGTACACGCACACAAAAATGTATGGAATGGAGAATGTTAAAAGAATAATAAATTGTTTGTTTTTCTTTTGTAAATAAAATTGTGCTTTTAGTGAATTATGTCTTTTGTTGCTGGTGTTTCCCTAATCTAGTTGATGACCATTATCTGCTTGAAATAATGCCTTCCTCCATCACTGAATAAAATAGCCAGCCCATTTATGTGGGCTTACAGAAACACTTTCATTCTTTGTAAGTAGGTTCAGTACTTAAGATAGGAAATAACAGGAAGAGAAGCAATCTAGAAGAAAGCTGAAAGAGCTAACTATATTAACATTTATATTTGTAATTTATTTCTTAATTAGAGAGGGAGGGGAAATGATGACATCAGTGATGTGCATTTGAAAGCTAAATGAGTTACGTATCCTTTTGGCGCTGTAGGATAAGCACTGGACCCAACAGCACTGGACCGCAAGGTCGATTTGAGCTGCAAGGTGTGCAGTTCAAAACTCACCAGCTGCTCCTTGGAAACCCCATATAGGGTCGCTGAGTCAGAACTGACTTGACAGCACTTAATAACAACAGAAAACACCAGTTCAGTTTTTCTCTGATATATGCAATAAGATGTCATCTCTTTCTCAGATTAACTGGTTTAAAATGGTAAAAAGAGTCAGAGCAAGTTTCCCTGATTAACTACTTCCTAAACCTGCGTCAACCAATGAGTGTGAGGGTGATGCAAGACCGGACAGTATTTCGTTGTGCTGTGCATAGTGTCACTATGAGTTAGAACTGACTCCATGGCACAACAACAGGTCTGGGATGGGGTTCCTGGGTGGTGCAAATGGTCAGTGGGCTCAACTGCTAACCTAAAGGGTGGAGATACAAGTCCACCTTAGAAAAAGGCCTGAGAATCTACTTTTCAAAAAGCAGTCATTGAAAACCCTGTCGAGCACAGTTCTGCCCTGACACATACAGGGTCACCATAAGTCACAGTCAACGCAACAGCACCTGCTGTTTAAGTCTAGGTTAGGGGATTCTCCTTTGTTCTCTCCAGCTGTCTGATGTCCCTTTTATAGCCATAATCATGCTCTATTAGGATTAGATATTGGTATATGCCCTCCTCTCAGCTCAATTCTGTCTTTTCAACTGCTGCATCCCTACCCTGCTGCCCAACAATAAACCTGTGTTGATGGAGTGATTGGTGAACAAACAAATGACCTTCTGTAGTCACCATTTATGACTGATTGATGATCCAGTTGTCTGATAACATGTCCTTAGTTGTTATCCTGTAATGTAGATCATATGGTAGAATACTGAATGAATTTGGTTTGGGTGGTGCAGATAATGTGGAGGGTCTCATTTAGTCATCTTTTTCATCGAGTGAAGAGTATCATTTGTTCTGAAGTGAGCTTGCCACGATGCCTTCCTGGCCTCTGAATGGTGCTTCTACCCCTTACATTAAAACAACCTGGTCTACTGATAAAAAATGCATTTACATAGTATGTTTCAAACAAAAACCAGTGGCTGTTCAGTCAGGTCCAACTCATGGCAAGCCCGTGTGTTGCAGAGTAGAACTGTACTCTGTCGGGTGTTCAAGGCCATAACCTTTCGGAAGCCAATTGCCAGTCCTTTCTTCTAATGTGCTTCTGGGTGGGTTTGAATTGCCAACGTTGTGAAGACTAGTAAAGTGCCTGACTATGTACACTATCCAAGGGCTCCTATATAGTATGTTGTTGTTGTTGTTGTTGTTCAGTGCTGTTGAGTTGGTTCCGGCTCATAGCAACCCTATATAGGGTTTGAACCGCTGACCTTGTGATTAGCAGTCTGGTGCTTATTTTACTATTGTTAAGTGTCATTAAGTTGGTTCTGACTCAGTGACCCTGTATGCGGTTTCCGAGGAGTGGCTGATGGGTTTGAACACCAACCTTGCACTTCAAACCGACCTTGTGGTCCAGTGCTTATCCTACAGTGGTACACCAGGACTCCTGCTATTAGCAGGAGTCTGTATAGAATACTATATAAACACAGAAATAATAGAGCAGGTAAGGGGAATTAGGAGTATGAGGGCAGATGTTAAGATGCAATTTTAAAAGAAGTGGTAAGGATAGGCCTCATTGAGAAGTTGAATTTTAGCAAAATGAGTCCTGTGTGGATGGGGGCAGTAAGAGGGCCAGTATGGAGCCGAATGAGAATTGGGGAGAGATGTAGATGATGGGGTCTAAGAGCTAACTGGGGACAGGGTACTGGATTATGTAGGGCTTTTATAATTCACTGAAAAAAAAATTTTTTTTTTTTTTCTTTAACTCTGGACAACTTGACAATTGGGTATTATCCAAGAAGTGTTTCATAAATGAAGCTGTAGAATGGGTGCTGCCTAAATAAGGTACTAAAACCACTAACTATAGAATTCAGTCTTTGTGCTGGTACAGGCCATTTTACTTACAATAATTGCTTTGAGAGCTGTTGATAGTCTTTATAATTTAATACAATTTCAATGAGACCATTCTCACAAAAAATATGTAAAAGCCAAGATTTGTATCAGGCCATGAAATCATCTTTTAAGCCTCTAGCTTAATGGAGTCCTACTTTCTTCTTAAGTCCTTTTAAGGATGGGAGGACTCAGGTTTTCCAGCTGTTCTCAAGTCAAACTTTCATTAACTAATTTGAGTTGTTATAAACGTTGGCAATATTAGACATGTCTGTATTAAAATGTAATTAAATATACTTTTCCAAAGATAAATGCTACAGAAATTGTGACTCTCCCCTTTTGAAATTGACATACTTAAAATGTGCTCCAGCAACCCCCACCTTCTACACACACCCCCTTTGCTCACTGTTTTGAAAGTTAGTATGTGTTCCATAGGAGTCTTGTTATGGTGCTGTAGGATAAGCACCAGACTGCTAACCACAAGGTCAGCGGTTCAAACCCACTAGCTGTTCCTTGGAAATCCTATAAGGGTTGCTGAGTCAGACCTGGCTTGACGACACTTAACAACAACGTGTTCCATAAAAAGTCAGTAACTGCACGATGCTTGCTTTGGTCCATTGCTACAAGATTTATTTTGAAAAGCTTCCTACATGCAGTAAGGTAGAATTTGACACTGTGGTTGTATATTAGTCTTTGGACATCATGAAAATAAGATACAATGATTAGGTTCCTTCCTTTAAGACATTAACAATGCTTTCAGCCACTCTATTGTAGCCGATCAGGAGTAATACTTAATAGTGACTACTTTATAGGCTGACGCAACAGTTTCATTTCATATACTTAGGCAATATTGTTATACTCTTACTCTCACTCTGGAAATTTTAGCAATAAAATTGGATATGATCTCTGATGGAAGGGGGCTTTAAGAAGAGTAGTACACATGCAATATTCTCTCTCCAGGCACAGTTTTCTGGAATTGATACTATAGATATGGCAACTGTTATCCCAGATTTTCTAGGGCAGTCCTGATTTCAAGTTAGTCAGAACATTCTTCTCATAGTTGTCAGATTATGTGTCCTGGTATGGTGCTGTAGGATAAGCACTGAATTTCGAACCACAAGGTCAGCAGTTCAAACCCACCAACTGTTCCTCAGAAACCCTTTACAGGGTCACTATGAGTAGGAATCATCTTGACAGCACTCAACAACGACATTATGCAGATATGTGTATGCATGTGTGTGTGTGTGTGTGTGTGTGTGTGTATATATATATAGAGAGAGAGCTCTGGTAGTGGTTATGAATCAGGCTGCTAACCTCAAGGTCAGCAGATCGAAACTACCAGTGGTTCTGCAGGAGAAAGATGAGGCGTTCTGCTCCCGTAAAGATTTATAACCTCGGAAACTCTGTGCAGGGTCACTATGAGTTGGAACCGACTCCACGGTACTTAACAACAACATGTATGTATATGTGTAGTTGTTAGGTGCCATTCAGTCAGCACCGACCCATAGTGACCCTACGCACAGCAGACCAAAACACTGCATATATATATTCATCCTGTAGTGCCACACCAGGAACATATGTGATCTCTGTGTATATACATGTAGTGATATAAAGTGATGGTAATATATATATAGTGATGGTAAATAGGATGGGATATTGCTATGTCCTTGCAAGATTTCTGTCTCTGTTAGCTAAAAATTAACTTTGATAGTAAGTATTGAATGTTCGTCAGGAAATTCTTTGGAGATAATTCTTCACTAATGATTATGAAGTCCTGGTGTGGTGCTGTGGGCTAATGCATCAGACTGCAAAGCCATTTGAACTGCAAGGTCGGTGATTCAAGCTCACCAGCTGTTCCTCAGAAACCCTATACAGGGTCACTATTGATCAGAACCCACTCAATGGCACTTAACAAGAACACCAAATGGTTATGACATTATAAATCTTTTTTTAAATAAAGGGTATTCTTTTAGCTTAAATTCTGTGTCAACTGAAAGAATTTGGAGCTCTGGTAGCATAGTGGTTATGAACCAGGCTGCTGACTGCAAAATCAGCAGTTCGAAACCACCAGCTGTTCCGTGGGAGAAAGATGAGGCTTTCTGCTCCCATAAAGATTTACAGCCTCGGAAACCCTGTATGGGGTCACTATGAGTCGGAACCTACTCCGCGGCATATAACAAAACATATGCATTATATCCTGGTATGGCGCTGTGGGCTAATGCATCAGACTACAAAGTCGTTTGAACTGTAAGGTCAGTGGTTCACGCTCACCAGCTGCTCCTTGGAAACCCTATACAGGGTTGCTATGGGTTGGAATCGACTCGATGGCACTTAACAACAACAACAACAATATATGCTGTGATTAAGATCCTGATTTCTTGTGTCAGACAGTACTAGATTCAACTCCTCATACTTTTGACCTTCAAGTTACTTCTTATTCTGTTTCAGTGTCCTCATCAGTGAGATGGGGACACTAATGGGACTTATCTCATAGGCTTGTCAGGAAGAGAGAGCATGTGATATGGACATCATAAACTGCTCAGAATGAGTGCTGCCTGCTTTTGGGACTGTTGCATTGAGCTTAGAACATATCTTAAAACTACCTTTATGCAAACAAATCACAAAGTCAAATTTATATTTTACAGGAGCCCTGATGGCACCATATGTAAGCTAAGTACTGGACTGCTAACTGCAAAGTTGGCAGTTCAAACCCACCAGCTGCCCTATGGGAGAATGATGAGGGTTGCTGCTCCCATAAATATTTACAGCCTTAGAAAGTCTATGTAGGATCACTATGAATTGGACTCAACTCGATGGTAGTGGATTGGGGAGTTTCTAATGTACACTTTAAGGAGCTCTGGTAGCGTGGTGGTTACAAATCGGACTTCAAACCACAAGGTCAGCAGCCCAAAACTACCAGCTGTTCAGTGGGAGAAAGATGAGGCTTTCTGCTCCCGTAAAGATTTATAGCCTCAGAAACCCTGTACGGGATCGCTATGAGTCGGAACCAACTCCACGGCACATAACCACCACACCTTAAATTATATTTAGAGTCCACTCTTACCTCAAGGCTGTATAAATATGGAAGTTTTAAAAAATATGAAATGCTAGACATCTTGCCTCAAGCTTACAACTAAGCTAAATTCTAGTGTTCTTTGTGAAATTAAGAACTGAACATGGCAACCCAATAGGGAAATTATGACAGAGAAAAGCAATTCCTTTTGGAGAAGAGAAAGTAATAAATAAAGTGTGTGGGGTCTGTGTATGTGCAAAGAGAGGCCACATATTTATTCATATCATGCATTAATGTTGTTGGTTTTCAGTGTTGTCAAGTCAGTTCTGACTCATAGCAACCCTGTGTAGGCTTTCTAAAGAGTGAGCAGCTAGTAGGTATGAACCGTCAACCTTGTCTACAGTGCCACACCAGGGCTCCAATACATACAATAAATCAATAATATATATTATTGCTAAGTGCCATGGTTCCTACTCAGAGCAGCCCTGTATAGGATTTCCAAGGAACCACTGGTGGGTTGGAACCATTGACTGAGATTAGTAGTCCAGTGCTTATCCTATAGCGCCACACTGCACTGCTAACATCCACAAGGTCGGTGGTTCAAATCTACCAGTCAATCTTCAGAAATCCTACACATAGGGGTCACTGTGAATCAGAATCAACTCCACAGCACTTAACATATCTTTATCACCTACCTAACTTATATTATTATCCAACCTCAGTAATGAAGAAGAATTCTTATATATAAAACCTATTCTTTTTTTAAAAAGCTTTACCTTTTTAATATGAATCTGGTTTTTATGTTCCCATATCTGTATAATCCAGTAATGAATGGGTTAAGGCATTGTGTCTAGAATATCTGTGGTGAACCTGTTGGACTTGAATGTAATTGTTTCCTAATCTTAGCACGTAAAGATGGGATTAATAACTACCACCACACCTATAGGGAGAAGTTTTGGAATGCCTCATTTTGCCCACAGATACAATGTGTTTCTCCTTTTTCAAAGCTAAATATATAGGAATACAATCCTGTAATAGTATCCTTTTACCAATTCATGAGAAAGGAGAATTATAGTTTGAATGTTTAAAGATACTCCTATTTTAAAACATATAATTTGAAGTGTTTGTATTGAGATGGAAATGTAATGGTGGATTTAAAAATAAAAAGTACTTTATTATAGCCATATCTTAGTTAACTGTATATTTCTCATGTAATAATAAAACTTATGAGAAAATTGATGCTAGCATATAAATCTTTCTGCTCCATCTTTGCGCTTTTCTTTTTCTGTAGAGAATCTGGGGAAAGATACAGCAAGTAGGAACAAGTATTAAAAAAATTGTATCTAGATGGCAGATGGTAAAGCTAAAGTAGCATGCTGGTAATGATTCCCCTGTGAGTAGTTATAAACTTTTAGTTAATACAGTGGTACTTACTGGATGACCTTTCCTTTCCTTGAAAACCTTTGTTATGTCTTTTGAAGGTGACTTTCTTTGGGATTCTGGATTATTGTGTTAATTCTTCATTAATTTCTAGGTATCTGGTGACCCATCTCATGGGGGCAGATCTGAACAACATTGTGAAATGTCAGAAGCTTACAGATGACCATGTACAGTTCCTTATCTACCAAATTCTCCGAGGTCTAAAGGTACAGACAGTGTCAGCCTTTTATTTCTTTTTTTAACTTTTCATTGTGAATTGACTGAAGGTTTGCAGACAAGATCATCTCTTTTACATTCAACAAATCATACATTTTGTTTCATCTCAATGATTGCAATCCCTTCCATGCAACAACAGTTAACCCAGTTTCTCCCTGTGGTTCCTATTTCTATTCCACCCACTTTCCCAACCCGTCTCAGCTTTGTGTTTAGGTATAATTGACAGTTCCATAGTGACCATACCTTACTGGTGGTGTTTTCCCCCTAAATACTTATCTGCTGCTTGGCTAAAAAGTTATGCCATTAGGATGAGTTCCTTTTCAGACCTGAAGGGTGGTTGAGGGTCATAGTCTCAGGTTCCTCCAGTCTCTTTGTGAAGCCTAGTCATTTGTGGGTTTTTTTTAAATAATTTTGAGTTTTGTTCCACATTTTCTTTCACTCTATCTGAGAACTTCCAAATGCGATCACTTTCAGAGCAGTTTGTAGTGGTAGCTGGCACTGTCTGGTTCTTCTGCTCTCAAAGTTGTGGAAACTATTGAACTAATTGATTCCGAGACTCTTTAATTCCCATCACTCTTCTTTCTTCCACACATGGAGAGACCAATAGCTGCACCTTAGACAGCCACTCATGAGCTTTTAGGATCCCAGATGCTACTCACCAGAGTAGGATGTAGAACGTTGTCTTTGTGGACTATGTTATGCCAGTTGACCATGGTGTCCCTTGAGACTATGGCCCTGAGCCCCCAGGCCCAGCAATTCATTGTCTTAAGACGTTTAATAATATCTAGGAAGTTCTCATCATTTTGTCCTCTGTATACGCCAACACATTCATAGTTGTATTTGAATGAAAGGTACAAATATCCTGTTACAAACTCTTATTATTTGTGGAATATGTATATACATATATACACACACACACACACATAGTGGTTACAAGTTGGGCTGCTAACCTCATGGTCAGCAGTTCAAAACTACCTGTTTCCATGAGAGAAAGATGAGGCTTTCTGCTCCCGTAAAGATTTACAGCCTCAGAAACCCTGTATAGGGTCGCTGTAAGTTGAACCAACTCCATGGCTCACAACCACCACAAAACTGTATATGTGTGTGTGTAAATGTATATATGGTGGCTCCATATAATAAGCACTGCACTGCAAACCACAAGGCCCATGGTTCAAGCCTGCCAGCCACTCTTTAGGAGAAAGATGAGATTTTCTGCTCTCACAAAGATTTAAAGCTTTGAAAACCCTCTACAGGGTCACTATGAGTTGGAACAGACTCAATGGCACTAACAACTATATATACACACACATATATATATATACACACACACATATATATCCATATATATATATCCATATCTTGTTCTTGTTAAGTGCCATCGAGTCAGTTCCAACCCATAGTGACCCTGTATAGGGTTTTTGAGGAGCTGCTGGTAAGCTTGAACCACAGTTCAAATGGATTTGCAGTCTGGCACATTAACCCACAGTGCCACACCAGGACTCCTGACCATATCTTAGTTAACACTAATATATCTCACTCTACCTCCCATACCCATTCAAATCAACAATAACTTTGAGGAATGAATTCTCCTTTGTCTCCCACTTAAGGCCTTTAAAAAAAAAAACAAAGTTTTTTTTTCTTAATGGAAAATTTCAAGCACTCACAAAATTACAAGTAGAGATCACAGCATAATGAGTCTCATGTTAAATCAGCATCCACAATTAACATATGACCAATCCTTGCTTCTTTTAACTTCCCTAAACCCAAATTTTTCTGAACCAAATAAAGACATTATATCATTCCATCCATAGTTCCTTTATTATGTATATTTCAAAATGAAACTTCATTATAACATCTAAAGAATAGCAATCATTTTTTTATATAATTTAATATCTGGTCAGTATGGCATCGACATTTTAAAAAATCCTCAAGAAAGCTAATTTCTTTGTAGGGTGGACAGATACAGTATTTTAAAAATAAACCATCTGTGAGATTTAGCAGTTTTGAGTCCTTATTGAGCTCCAGAGTGCCAACCAGAAAATAGATTCTAGAGCTCATGTAGTGGAAATTAGTTATGATAAATTATAAATGTACAGAATAAAAATAATTACTTGTTCTTTCTAATCTTGTCAACATGAGCAGTTTTTATTAACTCCTGAAAATGTGCTGCAAATTTATGACAGTATGAGGTTAAAGCTAACTTTTTGACTGACCTTTTTCTTTTCCACAGTATATACATTCTGCTGATATAATTCACAGGGTATGTATTATAACTTTTTTATCAAATTATTTTGGGGACATTGGATAGAAAAAATGGCATTTAGCAAAGATCTTGATCTAAACTTACTTTACAAAAAGAAATTTTGGTTGATTGCAACTTTATTCTGGGTTCAAATTGATTAGACAATGAAGATGTATTGTTTGTGTTTGCTTATGGCTAATTAGGACTAGATACTAACTATTGGAGAGATTACCTGATAACAGCTAGAGAAAGCCTTAATTTTATATAATAAGGCATCTCAAAAGTGGAAGGTAAACCCTTCAGGGGTCCTTACAGTTTACCAGTTTGAAGAAAATTTACCATGTATCGTAAAGCTGACCTTGTCCTTTCTGTACTTGCCTCTTAGGACCTAAAGCCTAGCAATTTAGCTGTGAATGAAGATTGTGAACTGAAGGTAAGATAAGAGACAGTGGCAAGTGTTTGCTTATCCAGCTTCCAGAGTGCCAATCAGAACACAGCTTTGAGAACGCAAATGAATAGAAGTTATATGTTTTGCCACCTGGACAAACTTGTACAGGGAATGGTTTTATAAAGTCACCACTTTTTATATGAAAATTACATTGTTTCAAAGGAAGCATAAACCTACCAGAAGAAAGGAAATAACAAAGATCAGAGCAGAAATAAATAAAATTTGAAAAAAGAAAAAGTGGTAGAATCAATAAAATCAGAAGCTAATTATTTTTTAAATTCAATAATATTAGCAAACTTTTAGCTAAACTGACAAAAAAAAAAGGTGGAAATAACCAAAATAAAAATATGAAAGAGGGGACATTACAACTGATCTGATAGAAATAAAGATAATTGTGGCAGAATATTATGATGCAATAAATAGGAAACCCTAAATGAAATGGGCAAATTCTTAGAAGCACACAACTTAGGCAGACTGACTCAAGAGCAAATTAAAGTCTCACCAAACCCATAACAAGTAAAGAAATTGAACCAGTGATCAAAAGCTTAACTTCCTAAAAAAAGTGCTGGACTATATGGCTTCACTGGACAGTTCTACTAACCGTTTAGAGAAGATTTGACACCAATACTATTTAAACTTGTTACGAATCGGGCCGCAAACCTTGAGGTCAGCAGTTCCAGACTACCAGCCGCTCTGTGGGAGAAAGATGAGGCTTTCTACTCCCGTAAAGATTTACAGCCTCAGAAACCCTGTACAGGGTCGCTGTGGGTCGGAACCGACTCAACGGCACTGACTCAATGGCACTTAACAACAACAACAAAAGATAGAAGAGGAAGTAATACTCATTGATTTATTCTACGAAGCAGACATAACCCTGATGCCCAAGCCATACAAAGACACCACAAAAAAAGAAAACTGTGGTTCAGTATCTCTTATGAATATGTGACAAAATACTAGTGAACAGAATCCAACAGCATATTAAAGGAGTCATACACTATAAACAAATAAGATTTATCCCAGGAATGCTGGGATGGTTCAACATTAGAAACATAATTTACCAAAACCTTAGAACAAAGGAAAACAACCACTTGATCATTTCTTCTATGGATACAGAAAAACCTTTTGATAAAATCCAACATCCTTTCTTGATGAATACCCTAAAGAAGATTGGAATAGAGGGGAAGTTTCTCAATATGATTCAGGGCATATGTGAAAAGCCAAGAGCCAACATTGTACGTAATAAAGAAAAACTGGTAGTGTTCCCCTTGAAATTGGTAACCAAAAAAGGTTGCCAAATCTCACCAGTTTTATTCAGTATTGTATCAAAAGTCCTATCCAGAGCAATAAAACAAGAAAAATAATAAAAATTATCCAGATTAGGAACAAAAGTAAAATTATCTCTATTCATGGGTGATATGATCCTATATACAGAAACTCCCAAAGAGTCCATAAGAAAACCTCTAAAGTTAATCAAGAACTTTAGTAAAGGTAGAGTACAAGGTCAACAAACAAAAATCATTTGGCTCTATATACTAGCAATGAAAAATCTGAAAGGGAAATTAGGGAAGCAATTCCATTTACAATTGCAGCTAGGAGAATAAAATACCCAGAAATAAATCTAACCAGGGATATGAAATACTTATACAATGAAAACTTATAAAACACTGCTGGGAAAGATTAAAGAAAACTTAAATAAATAGAAAGATGTTCCATGTTTATTGATTGGAAGACTTAATATTGTTAACGTGGCAATACTACCCAGAGCAATTTATAGACTCAATGCAATCCCGATCAATTTAAAAAAAATAAAATAACTCCTGAGGCTGTTTATGTATAATCAAAAACCTCATTTGATTTCTTTCCTTGGTTTGGAGGTTTAGGGTTATGGTTTCATGGGATATCTTAGTTAATTGACCTAAGAGCATGTTAAGTTCTACCTCTACCTTCTGGTTCAAGCCACCTTCCAAGGCACAGTTGGTCTCTAGTCACTTAGAACAACAGAGGAAGAAGGAAAATCAATAAAAAGAAGATATGGAATACATGGCTAATTGCCTATGGTGAACAACTGCCTCCTTTACCATGAAACCGGGAAAATTGAATGGTGCCCAGTTACCATTACTGAACATTTGGAGCAAAGATTCCATAGAAAAATCCTAAATAAAAGAGTGGGGATACAGCATAGAGCTTCAAATTCTCATAGATTCTAGACATTTTAGAGGCATAGAGGTTGGGTGAATCCCTGAAACTATTGCCCTGAGATCATCTTTAAACCTTAAACCAAAAGTATCTCAGAAGTTGACTTGAAACTGAACAAATTGTTTAGCTTAAATAGTAAAAAAGGTTGTCATTGAGCATTATGTTCTTTATGTCATTATGAAATGACAGTTTGAAAGATTAAATAGAACCCTTAGGGGGCAGAGAGTTTAAGTTAATGAAGAGTTTATGTCAACAACTCAGAAAAAGAGGGTGAGAATGGCTGCACAAGTGGAAGAATGTCATCGGTGTGTCTGAATTGTACAGGGAGAAGCTGTTGGATTCGTGTATGTTTGCTGTGTATTTTCTCAGCAGCAACAATAAAATCAGCAAAATTTAGTGGACAAATCACGTACATGGTCCTTAGGAATATCGAATTTTGAAATTTTAAGCAACAGAGAATTTAGTAAGCTGTTCAAACAACACTGAGAGTGATAGGAGGTGACTTGTTTTCATCTTAAAGTTAAATTAGAATTATAATATAGTCATTACAATAAAGCAAAATTATATTCTCGATATCAAGCAAACAATCCTAATCCTGAAGAGTTCCTTGTTAGATTAAACAGGTACTTAAGAAAAATGCCAGAAATCTACTTAACTCAAAATATAATATGAGATAAGATAATTAACTATATATAAAGAGCAAGTAGGTCTGGAAATTTTTTTTTTGCTCATCTTTGAAATAAGATTTACATAGAATAAAAATCTTAAGAGTAAATTTTGACAGATTTATACATCCCTGTGTCCAGCAGCAGGCTCCTTACCTCCAGTCTTGAAGCCATTGAGCGTCTTTCTGACACTGTAGGTGAACTTGTATCTTTTTTCAGTTTCGTGTGAATAAAATCAATATAATTGTAGTGTTCGTGTTTGACTTTTGCTTAGCATCATGTTTTTGAGATTCATTTGTATTGTTGTGAATATCAATAGTTTATTCCTTTTTATTACTGAGAATTGTTTCATTTTATGAACTTCCACAATCTGTTTATTCATTGACCTGTTGATGGACACTTGAGTTGTTTTCAGTTTGGGGCTTTTGTAAATAAAACACTTGTGAGTAATCATGTACACAAGCCTTTGTACATATATTTTCATTTATCTTGGTAAAATGCCTAGGAGTAGTATTTTTATTTTGCTTTCTGTATTTTGTTTTTTAAACTTCATGCTGTGTGTTTACCATGCATTTCAAGAAAAGACCTAGGAATCTGTGTGTGGAAGTGTTTTACCATTCTCCTTTATTATAAAGCACCAGAGTTATTTTCCTGCCTCCTTTACAAGTCTTAGCTGTTTGTTTATTCCAGTGTCTGATCTCTTCTCTCTCTCTTAGATCCTGGATTTTGGACTGGCTCGGCATACAGATGATGAAATGACAGGCTATGTGGCCACCAGGTGGTACAGGGCTCCTGAGATCATGCTTAACTGGATGCATTACAACCAGACAGGTATTACTTGCCTGGGTTAGTCAGTGACTTATTAATACGTGTTGGGTGTATTTCATATTCTCAGGAGTGGAGATGGTGATGGTGGAAGGAACATCTTTTCTTCCATCAGTGATCCTGTTAAAGCCTACCAATAGGAAATATTTCAGTTGTTCAAATAGAGGAGGTGGGGTTTTTATATGAGGGGGCTTCAAAATGTTTGTAGAGATTGAATTAAAAGAAATAAGATAATGGAATTTTTCCACAAACTTTTTAAAGCCCCCTTGCACATAGTTTTCAGACTTTCTGATTTAGCAGTTGAGTTTTGGTTTATTCAAATCTTCAGTACATTCTCTGAGTGATTCTACCTAAAGATCATGGATTTATAATCTTAGCCCCACAATATTTCTTAGGAATATCCACCATTTTACCAATAAGAAACTGTTGCCCCTTAACTATGTTTTGAGTTTCCCTACCTTTGAAACCCTTTAGTGGAATGAAGGTCTTAATAAGCTGATGTATTTTGGGGGAGGATGTATTATTATTATTATTTTACCTTTGGTTCCATTTATAGTCAGGTATAATAGTGATGTTGTTTGTACTTTTATTTCTCTTTGATTTTGCCAGTTGATATTTGGTCAGTGGGCTGCATAATGGCCGAGCTGTTGACTGGAAGAACGCTGTTTCCTGGTACAGACCGTATCCTTTCAAAAGCTATGGATTCTTTTTTCTTATCTGTATCCCAGTGTCCATGGAAGTATATTTTACCCATCTAAGAAAGGCTCTCACCTACTTGCTTTTATAGTCCACTTATGCTTTATTGAAATTTCCCCTATTGCTAAGCAGCTTGTCTTGCCAAGAAAATGGCCCATTTTTTACCTGTATGAGTTCAAAAAATTCCTCAAAAACTGGAAAATACTTTAAATCTTTCATATGTCATCATCTTACAGTGAGTCCCTTATTATATTAATCTTGCCCAGCAGATCTGAGACCCGAGCAGACTCAGGGGAAGCTATAGATCCCAATCAGGTTTAGTCTGCTTGAGCAAACACTTAATGAATTCAAGATATCCATTTATACATCAGGGATATCTTGCTTTTATCTTGACGTATTAAAAAGGCTATATTTGGTCCCTGTAATGATATACCTGCTGACTTCTTATGTTTGTTGTTTAACAACACATAGTAAAAACAAGAAGTGATAAGGTCATCCTGACATGTGCCTTTTTTTTCCAGTACAACTTTATTTTTATCCCAGATTGTAGCCAACCCTTAATTTACTGCCAGACTTATTGTCTAATGTGTGTATCATCATGACCCTTTTATTTTAGCCTTCTCCTACCTGTTGCATACTTGGTTTAGCAACAGTAACGTCAAACTGTGGTTTATTGAAACTTCTGTCAGTACCATTAGGAGAAGATGTTCAAATGAGAAAAAATGTTGAACTACAAAGGGGAGGGGCCTCAAAAAGTTTGTGAGAAAATGCCATTACCTGTTAACTCCATTTTTCCGTGTGTCTAGAATTAGGTGTGGAGAGTACTGGCGAGTCCGATTGGCGAGCCTTTGAAGGAATTCGTTGGGCCTGTAGAGATACTATAGTTACTCTGTCATGCCTACAGGCCTATAAGCTGTTTTAGCCCTTCACCTAAGCAGACACACATTGAGTTTATCAACCAAAACATCAGTTTGTTTGCCTACAGTTTGAGACACATTTCTATGGTGACTGTGACACACATACTATCCATTCAAATATTCTGTCTTCTGCTAGAAAGAATGTCATACTTTGCTAATCAACTGAAAAACCTCTGCCCCTCAGGTAAAGCTCTTTATTTCCCTCTGAATATTGCTGGGTTGATACAGAGTTCAATAGATTCTCCCTGCACCTAGTTCATGTTATTCTTGCCTAAGTTAGTTTAATATCTGTCACTTTTTTGATTCACTTAATATCTGTTTCTCAGAGATGTGGTATATACATTCCAGTACAAACTAAGAGAATTAGAGAAAATTTATAATCTCCCTTTTCCTTCGGTATATATCACAGATTCCCGTCCTGCAATCTTGTCTTCCTAAGACCCGCTGCTGTCCTCTGTCCCCTTCCTCTTCTATATCTCCTTCTTACATTCAGCCAGCCACCGACACTCAGGCACAAAAAATGGCAAGAGATACAGTATAGCATAGGACCTGGAAGAAACTTTCTGGGTTTAGATCTTAGCTCTTTGGTTCCAGGCTGCATGACTTTGAGCAAGTTTCCTAACCTTGTGTCTTGGTTTCCTTAACCATAAAATGATGATAATAATAGTATATATACCTCATAGGATTGTTGTGAGAATTCAGTGAGATACTATCTGTAAAATGCTTAAAATAGAGCCTGCCAGTAAATGTTAGCTGTCATCATGATTAATGGCTTTTGGGAAATGATTGCCCCCATCACCTTCCCACTTTAGTACCTACCTATGAATCATTTAAAGCTTTTTGTTTTTTAATTCTGTGGTGGGTGATAGAGAGTGGATCACCTTGGCAGGCCACTGGTGGGAAAGGTTATTTCAAAGCATTGTGGTTCTTGGGCCTTTGGAGGCCCTTCTCACAGCTAGCTGCCTGCTCCCTGACAGCTTGCCTCTTTATGAAGGCTAACTTTCAATCTGTGAGAACTCTTCCCTTGATGCATATTTCTTTTCCTATTGTGAGCTTTACATGGACAACTTAGTATTTAAACTTTTTAACAAGGGATTCACTCTTTAATATATAGGAATTCATTTAAAAAATCTACTTTAACAATTCACCATTATCTCCTTGGCTCTTTTTCAGACAGATGTCCTCCTAGATCATAAAAATCAAATTCAAAGCATTTGTATTTGTAACTTACATGAGCGGGCTTCAAAAACTTTGTGGGAAAACTCCATAATCTTTCCATGAACTTTTTGAAGCCCCCTCATATAACCCTCCTCTCGTCAGTTGCCATCTGTGTTGGATGTAGTTTTCGTTGCCAGATGAAACAAGAGAAGGTGTTTTCTATTATTTTTTCTTGTCTGAAGTCTGTAATCACTTATATTCTAGTTGCTGTTCTCCCTCACTGTGCATCAGAATCACTTTGGGGAGCCCTCAGAAACACTCAGTGCTTGGGCACTGCTCCAGAGACTCATCTTCAGGTGGTGTGGGCGAGATCACAGGCTTTGATGGAGTTTTTAAGTGCCCCAGGGGATTTGAGTGTGCAGCCAGTGTTCAGTACACCTAAAGTGAACCCAGTTGGATTTTAGTTTTAACCTTGCTAATCCTGCAATAGTTATTTTGCTAGGCATCTTTCCTCACTTTCTTTTATGAACAAATAAGATCAGTAAATTAAAAATCTGAAGTATTGACTTGGGGGCCTGGAACGATATTAGAAAACATCTCCTGTATTTTACACAAATAGTGTGTGCTGCACATGCCAATAATATACCAATGTTTTTCATATGTTGATGACTATCATTTCTGGGTTTTTCCTATCCAATGTTAATGTTAAGTCGTCATATTGGTGTCTGTTGAGGGGGAGGTTTGGTTCTCAGCAGCACACCCTCACAAGCCAACCCTAGAGTTTCTAAAGCATGCCCTCACCTGGCAGCAGGATTCCTTCCCTTCTCTGCAAACCACATTCTCCAGTACAAGAAGAAATCACTTTTCCACCCTGAAAACAACCAGCCAGAGCCCAGTAGATGCACAGGTCTGTGCACCCTGGCTGGAGAGGCCATTCAGGCAAGAGAGACCAGCGTACCATGACTCTCCACTGCCCTGCTGGCTGGCCATCACATTGGGCCCTTTGAATCTCCTCCCTTGCACTGATGTCACACGCTGGACATGAGAGCGGCAAGCATAGAGGGATTGCATGTCCCTCACTGTCCAGCTTCACATGGGACTGGCACTGTGGGGCCCAGACATGCACAGGCAGTGGCCCCTGCCCACCACAGGGCCAGCTCAGGCTGTTCTATGGTAGCCCTGCACACAGCCCACTGCTTGACCTTCCACCCATCTCTGGTGGAGACTGGCAACAAGGAATTCCACTGTTCTCAGGCCCAGAGCAAACGAACAGTTTCAGTTGTTTGTTTTTTGACTACTGGACACTGCCAAAATCAACCTATGACTTTTTCTCTTTTGCATTTGTACACTTCAGACATTTTTCTTTCACTCCTGTTATGCCATGAGTTCATAGGGAATAGGTTCTAGCAGCTCAGGCTCCTTTCCATTGGTTCTCACAAAGTGCGCCTCTCTGGGGGTAGCAAGCTGGCGCTTTAGCTGAACCCAGGTCCCTTTCTCTTTGTCTTCCTTCTTTTTCTGATCATTTTCCTTCACTCACTTCAGGAAGCTGTCTCAGCTCTTAGAGTGCTTAATATGCTCAGTGTGCACATTAATTCTCTTGGCAAGAATCTTGCCCTTGACTTGCTTGTTCACAACAGTGCCGACAGCATATTGGGTCACATTGTAGACTCTTGCAGTTTTGCCGTAGTAGCATTTGTGGGGCATGCCTTTTTGAACTGTGCTCATTCCCTTGATGTCCACAAATCGCCTTTCTTGTAGATTTGCATGTATGTGGCCAAAGCAATGACCCCGTGTTTTCTGAGAGGCTTGGAGAACATATAGTGGGTACCCCGCCTCTTTCCCTTTGTGTTCGTCATCTTGGAGGATTACTGCAAGATGGCAGCTCCAGCTGAAAGGAACCTATGACTTCTTGACCATCACATGTATCTTTATTATGTAAATATAATCAAAAGTGGCATTTTTAGACTTCTGAATGAGGGCGAATGAGGCTGAAATTTAATTCTAGAAATGTCACAAGACATGCATTGTGTATGCATGGACGCACTATGCCAGAATATTTTTATATATTTTCATCATTTCCAACTGTTACATGTTACATGTTATTTGTGCTATTTGTGGAAAATACAGTTGTTGAAGCCCCTATTTTTATAGATGAAACTGAGTTGTAGAGAAGATAGGGCCACTGAGCTGCAACTACTGTCCGTCACTTAGGTCACACTTTCTCTCCAGTTGCCTATTTTCCTAATTTCTAGGACTCCTCATTTAAACTCTTTGGAGCAGGTGTTGGCCACACACCTGAAAGGCACGCAGCTATGGGTTATGCTTTTGAATGCTCCTGGATGCCGAGGCCGCCTCTAGAGGGTGCTCTCCATTTGAATGCACAGCTTTCTCCATTTCTCTCATTTGGCAATCATCTTGCCTTTGAAACTGGTGGTTTTGCTTCTGGATAAGCACTATCTAAAGGAACTGTCTGTGATGTTGGAGATATTTTCTTCCTGTGCTGTCCAATGTGATAGCCACCAGTCACCTGTGATTGTTGAGACTTGCATCATGTCTAGTGCAACTGAAGAACTGAATTTCCGTTTTATTTCTTTTTATTGACCTCACGTGTAAATTTCATTAGTCACATATGGCTGGTGCCCATGTATTAGACTGTGTAGTTTTATATCTCTACTAGTCTTCTTCTTGTTCTGTCTTCTTTTTCCTTCTCCCTTTATACTTGAGGAATTAGTTTGCTACTGCTAGTTAACAATCACTGGAGTTTCTCTAAAGATAAAAAAAAAAATAACTGGCTTTCGTCTTATGCATATAATTGGGTTAGAATTTATACTCATCTGTAACTTTGTAGAATCCAGCTCAGTGACAGTATTATTTTTTTAAAGAATGAAACACTTCCTTCTAAGCTGAGTGGACCCAGCTGACAGAGCTTTATACTAGGACAAACGAGGATACAGACTGTCTCTTCAGGTGTGTTGTTGCAGAGTGTTCTCCGTCCCTCTTCACTCACAACGACTCTGTATGACAAATGAAAGAGTCCCCTATGGTTTTCTAGGTAGGAGCAGATTGTCAGATCTCTCTCCTGTGGAGCCGATCTAGTGATAACTTTTTCCAAATACATTGATTTGGAAAAGAGCAAGCCAATTAGAAAATTTTATTATTAAAGCTTAATACTCTGCAGCCTAAGGAAGGAAGCAAATGAGTTTTCTAAGTCCTGTTATGTGGCAAGTGTTGTTTTCACCACCAGACATCACAACCTGGGCTTGCTGCTGCTTTCCTTCCCTACGTAATCAAATAAATTACCGTTTCTTTACTATTTAATAGAAAAGATACTTCTAAGACACTGAGAGAAGAGAATGGGGCTGTTGTTATAACCTAGTTGCTGCTCTGAGCCTGTGAAGTTTCTTATCTTATTCAATTCCCTCAATTTTACTTTATTGATTACTTCTTTTGCTCTTTTCCTCTCATTTTATGAAATATTTTAGACATACAAAAAGACAAAGGCTAATACTAGAGTCAGTCAAAAAGTGCTGCTACTAGGTTTCTAGTCCATACATGCATGGATTTATTCTAAACAAAGAAGGCTTAAACATGTCCTTGTGGCTGGTGAATGATGGCAGACAAGTTCTCTCAGCAATATACTTGTCTTAGTCTTAATAGGATGACTTCCAAAAGAAGGTCCAATCAAAACAATGGCTCCTGAGGGGCTCTGCTGGGCCAATTCAATTCAAGGCAGAGAGGTTAATTCGGAAAGTTATAATGACTATTTTTTGTGACTCCAAAGGGGTCATCTTCATAGATTCTCAAGGACACAAGATAATCATCCTTATTAGGAAAAAAATGTTCTAAGAAAATTGAGAAAAAGGCTGGGAAAGTTGTACTGAGGAATTTTTTTTCCATCAGACAGTGCACCTGTTCACTCTTCAAGCATAGCAAGGGCTATCCTATGAGAATTTCATTAGGAAAACTTACCCCATCCACCCTATAGCTTTGATCTTGCCCTTCAGACTCCTTTTTGTTCCCTAAACTTAGAACATTTAAAAAGAACACAATTTTGGAATCAGTTCAGATTCATTGTGTTTCTGAGGAGTGGCTGAGTTTGTACCGCCCACCTTGTGGTTCAAACTGACCTACAGTCCAGTGAAGTATCCTACAGTGCCCTACCAGGACTTCTAGAGGACCTGAATATTTTGGAAACATGCAATATTTTAATTGTTCATAAATGGAAGGCTCTGGCTCATGTCATGAGTGAAAAAATGTGCATTTCTGAGAAAAATAAATATTTTCCCCATTTCTACTATCAATTCTCCCTGTGAAGTGTTAATTGCCTGCTCAAAATAAAGCCAGTTTACACATTAAAAAAAAAAAAAAAAGGAACACAATTTAAGTCCCTCAAGGAGGAAGAAACTGTCATTTTGACATGGTGTAAATTGCAGAGCCCAGAATTCTATGGGGAAGGGTTAGAGAAATGGAAACACCCACTACAGAAGTGTATAAACCTAGATGGAGGACATGTCAAGAAACAATAGCTTCACATTTTGATATTTTGGTCTAATAAAGGTTTCTATGATTTTGTGACATTTTTTGATGTACCCTCAGATAGTAAGCACCTACATCCTTACTACCCACAGTAAGAAAGTAAAATGTTGTCAGTAGAGCTTGTGCTTTACATCTACCGGTCCCATCTACCATCCACACTCAGTCAGTGTTTCTTGAATGGTGCCTGTCAGTTTTTAAAAGCAGCTTCACTTTAGACCCGAAAAGCAAATACCCTAAAAAAATGTCAAAGATGAAAAAAAGAAAAAAATGTTAAATTGTTGTCTTTTCATCTTTAACTTGAGAATATACAAGTATTTTCCCAGAAAAGGCTACAATTCTTAGATTTGTCCACAATCCTAAGATACCTTAAGAAAATTTTCTTTGTATAACAGTGAAAACTACTGTTTTGACAAGGAGAAAAGGAGGCAGGCTGTCTCATCCAAGTTCATCTTATCTATCACCAGGAGGGCTTCCTCCCTTTCCAGAGATCAGTGTTCTGGCTTTGCTCTTCTGCTCAGTTTTTCACTGAAAACTGCTGCTCACAATCTTCTGGCTCATAGCGAGCCTGCATAGGGTTTCTGAGGAGTGGTTGGTGAATTTGAGCTGCCGACCTTGTGGTTCAAACTGAACTTGTGGTCCAGTGGCCTGGTTCATCTTTACCTCTACCACCTACAAAGGTCTCCTCAGAGTTACTAGAGCACTTAGAAGTATCTAGGATAGCCCCCTCCTATTTTCCCTCTCATTATCTCGTTACCCTTAGTTTGTTTGTTTTGTTTTTTAATTTTTGATTTGGGGTTGGTTTGCTTGTTTTCCTTTTCTTTTTTTCTTTTTTCTCCTAACCTCGTCATTCTATCTGAGTACTTTTTACTACTGTTAAAAAGGACTTAGTTCCAAAGAGTATTCTTAGGCCTAAGTAGTTGTCCCTTTCTTCAGATGAAATTTAATATCTAGATTTTGATATTGTGATTGTTACAATTATCATACATTTTAAACTGGAGGTAATAATACCTTTTACCCAAAGTGAGGAGTCCTGGTGTGATGCTGTGGATTAATGCACCAGACTACAAAGCCGTTTGAATTGCAAGGTTGGCGGTTCAAGCTCATCAGCGTCTCCTTGGAAACCCTATACAGGGCCGCTATGGGTCGGAACCGACTCGACGGCACTTAACAACAACAACCCAAAGTGAAACAGGTTAAGCCTACTATGAAGGATGACTTTCTTGTGGAAATAACTGTCACATGTGGTAAACTTTGCTTTGCTCTGCTTATATAGTTGCTTGAAGCTCCTTCTGGCCTTAGCTGCCTGGACACATTGTAGTGGCCTTACGGTAGCTGGTCCTATTGGAAGACTGACCTGTATTTCAGTGGACTTGCCAGCTCTTGGAGAACCTGTGATGATTCTTTCTGAGGTTTGCATGCTTTGACTTCCTTCATGCAAGTGCTTGTAGCTACTAAGTTGATGTTTATTTTGCATGGGATATTTACTAACTTCTGAGTATGGGCTGTCATACTGTCCCAGCTCTCTTTGTCCATGGCTCTTGTATACTCATGTGCTGTATCTGAAAACTCTTTATGGTGTGAACACTTCAGATGGAGTATTTGAGAACTATGCTAATCTGTTCTTTTTTAATATGCAGAGTTTTCATAGAGTATGGCTGTTTTGGGTTTTGAGAGCAAGGTGGAGGGGTGGATCTGAGTGTCACATTATTACATAAGCATATCACAACAAGTCTTTTTCAATTCAACCAGTTGAGCATATTCCTGCTGCAATTTTTATAGTCCAGCTTTCATTTGTTTGTTTTCTTTTTTGGAAAAATATTTACCAGCAGGAAAATGTTCAATTGCATCATAAATAAATACTTGAGACTAGTTTGGGAGTATTAATGGGTGGGTGATGGAATTACAGTAGTTCAGACATGGAATAATTAGGTTCTAAACCAAAGCAGGGAGTCCTGGTGTGGCGCGGTGGGTTAATGTGCCAGACTGCAAAGCCATTTGAACTGCAAGGTTGGCAGTTCAAGCTCACCAGCTGCTCCTCAGAAACCCTATACAGGGTTTGCTAGGGGTCGGAATCAACTCGACAGCACTTAACAACAATAACAAAACCAAAGCAGTGACAGTGAAGTTGGAAAAAGGAAGCATAGATGCTCATTTTAAGATTTTCCTCCCATCATTTGATGTAATTATTAGCCACTATAGAAACCTCATGCTGTCGTGGTGTGGCATTGTAGGAAAAGCACTGGAATGGTAATCGCAAGGTTGGCAGTTCAGAACCACCAACTGTTCCTCAGAAACCCTGTATAGGGTCTCTGTGAGTTAGAACCAACTCGTATAAACCTCATACAAGTGGTATTATGGTGCTATATCCTAGTTTTTCCTAAAGCAGGAATTTATAATGACCAAACCAACTTTATAAAAAATGCTAAAAAGCGTTCTTTGGACTGAGAACCAATAATAGCTCGAGATTACCATCCATGACAACACCACCCAGAAATTCAATCCAGATAAAGTATTCATAGTAAAACAAACCTACAAGACTGAAAATAGGGAACCGGAGATGTCAATGTATAATGAAGACAACCACAGAGCAAAAAGGGAACAGTATCGATACAGAACATCCAATGCGAAGAGTCAAGATTGCAAGGTGAAACAGACTGTTTTAAGAAGGGAAAAAATGGAATTATAGTGTCACTTCAAAGAAAAATAAATTACCTGTACATCAAAATGAAAAAAGAGGCAAAATCAAAAGATTTAGTAAACATTAACACAACAGAAGTGAAAATGAAAAGGAACCCCACAAACAAAATGAACTTATCATAGAAAATTATGTGGAACAAAAAATCCAGCAGCACCACACACACACACACACACAAAAACACACACACAGAACAATGACAAGAATCAATCCATACGTATTTATAATTACACTAAATGCAAGACAATTAAATGTACCAGTCAAAATACATAGCAGAATAGATAAGAAAACAGGATCCTTCAATATGCTGTTATAAGAGACGTATCAAAAAGATGGAGACAGCCTAAATGCCCATCTACAGAAGAAAGATTAAACAAACTTTGGTAAATACACTCAGTGGGAAACTATAAAACATTGAAGAGTAATGATGAAACTGTGAAACACCTCAGAACATGGTTGAACCTGGAGGACATCATGCTGAGTGAAATTAGTCACAATAGGAAAGTGTTTTTATAGCAAATGTTATAAAAAGGTTTTCTTGATATATGAAACAATCTATGATGGTTATCTGGAGTGGGTGAGGGGACTTATTCATGAGCTAGAGAGTAGACTCCCAGTGTGGCGCCATAGGATTAGCACTGGATTGTGAAATACAAGGTTGACAGTTCAAACCCACCAGCTGTTCATAGGAAACCCTATACGGGGTCGCTGTGAGTCAGAAATGACTCAACAGCACTTAACAACAACAAGAAGACGATAGACACATGTTAATGTGGGTGACAGGCAGGCAATATACAACAAGAGGGAGGTTAGCAGAGGAAAGATGAAGGTAGCAGGAGACACAGGAGGAACGCAATAGTTAAAGTGAATAGAGATCAACGTTAACTATTGGTACATGGAGGGAGGAGGGCATTGCAACCATGTAATGAAGCAAGGTATATGATTTGTTAAACATAAAACTGATGAACTCTGTAACCCTTCACTCAGCTCACAAAGACAGCATTTAGTATACAATTTAATTGTAACCATAAAACTATCTTTAAAGTTAAAAGGCTTGTTTTTCTTTTTAATATATTGTACAAATAATATATTTCCTATATTACATGTATGTAACTCATCTCTAGAAATGACATGAGAAAAAGTTTGCCAACTAAGTCTATATATCATGGGCTACTCCGTGAGCCTCCCAGCCCTGGGTGTTGGGACTTTCTCAGGTTGAATACAACTTGGCCCTCTTTTAAACAGCCTTACCAAGCTCAATAGCATTCTTTCTTGAGATAAGCTTTGATGCGTATACTATAAAACTACCTATTTGTGAGTTGAAATAGTTTCATTTATTTCACATATGTGTGATATGCTTTATCTTGTAGGATTGTTGTTTATGTTAAGTGCTGTTGAACTGATTCCAACTCATAACCTTCCTGTATAGAGTTTCCAAGGAGTGGCTGGTGGGTTTGAACTGCTGACCTTGCTGTTTGCAGTCCATTGTTTATCCTACAGTACCATAGCCGGACTCTATCCAGTTACATGTGTTCCTGGAAAGTGTGAGGGGACTAAAATTTTATAAATTGAATCACAAATACTTTCAGTGCCCATCACATAAAAGGGAGTTTCCAAAAATTTGTGGAAAAATTCCACTATTTTATAATCCCATTTTTCCAGAAACATTTTGAAGCCCCTAACTTTGCTAAGCACTCAAGGTAAGTGGTAAACAGCCAGAGTCTTCTTAAAGTTGATAGCACAGTAGGGACGACAGGTAAAAATTAGTTAGCAAACAAAGTAATTACAGATTATGATAGCAGTTGTGGCATGAATTAGCAAGCGTGGTTCTGAGATTAATAACACAGTGTGCAGTACTCTGTCCTGGAGTATTGGAGAGGCCTTTCTGACGAGGGGAACTTTAAATGGAGACTTAAAGTTGAAAAGAACCTAATCATGCAGCCAAACCTGACAGGGGCAGGGAACACAGAGAAAGACGACATTCAAACACAAGAAATCAGAGTAGTACTGTTTGAATAGAAAACGTTTTCTGATTATCATCTTACAGAATCTGGAAATGAATCAAAATAGAGATATCACTTAGGAAATGTGTCAATGATTCTATGATAGAATGACGTTAAACAAAGACTAACACCCAAGTCCATCCTCTGTCACCTCCTTTTCCTTGTCAAGAAGGATTGCCCAACTTCCTTTTCCAGGATTCCCAAACCTATTTAATTGATAGATTCTTGGCATTAATCTAGCTCTCTGTTCTGACCAAGAAATTGGTTAATTTCCTATATAGAAATCAATTAAACTTGCCTATGCTGCTTAATTTTATTGTTGTTGAACCACTGACCTTGCGGTTCAAACTGACTTTGCAGTCCAGCGCATTAACTCACAGCGCCACACCAGAATTCCTTAATTTCATTACAGGGTACTTTGTCCTGATCCAAAAGAAGCATCAATTAGGCTAAGTTTCAGAATTTCAGAGCCCAGCTGGGAATCTTAATGACTGCTACACCGTAAATGTTGGTTGTCTTTTTCTGATTCTTTAGATTCACATTGAAATTGTGTCCTTTTGATGGAAGTGAATCATTCATGAAAGCAGCAAAATAAACTTATTTAGCATTTGTGGGGTTTTTTTCCACTTGCTTTAAACTTAAAAATGTATTGATTCTGATGACTTTGGCCTGAAAAGGGAAGTTTATTATGGTGAGAATATGCTGTATGAGTCTAACTTGCAGTATTTCTGTTTGATTTATGACGATGATGACTTATTACTGCTTTGTAAGCTTTACACAGGAAGTTTTTTTTACATTGAATTAATTTTGCTTTTAATACTAAGAAACTAAGAAAGCCATGACCTTTCCCCAAATGTAAACATAAATATAGCTAAGGAATTTCAGTTTTCATTAAGAATCTTAAAATCTATAAGATTTTTTTTCTCATCTTTTAACTGTATTTCTTGTTGTTAAAGTGCCATTGAGTCAGTTCTGACTTACAGCAACTGTATAAGGTTTCTGAGGAGCAACTGGTGAGTTTGAACCACTGACCTTGTCGTTCAAACTAAACTTGTGGTCCAGCAAGGCTAAAAGCAGTAAGAATATCTACTAGTTAATCCTTGTACAAACTCATAACATTTTGATATATTACCAGAATAAAGGTTTGGATCTTGTGGCTTATGATTTAAAGATTTTGGGATATGTGACGTTTGCTATTCACTCTATTCATTTTGCATATGTAAGGTTGAAATCATCTATGCGCTGCTTCATGATGGCACTCCTGGAAGAACATGCAGTGGAGGAGTGCCCTCTGCTGGCAGAATCCCCCTCACAGTCCTGCAGCCAGTGTGAGAGGAGAGTTTTCTAGGCTGGCCAAGTGGTTGGGCTCTGGGATCTTGGCAGGTATCCCACTGTCAGATTACAAACCCTTTAGGTCAAGCCATAGGGGAATATTCACAAATACGCCTGCTTGCTTGCTTGACTTCCCCTAGCTCCTTGCTCTGTCGTTTGTTCCCCTGTCTGTAGCCCTTTGCCTACCAATGCTCCTTGCTTAACTGCTTTGATATGAGTAGAAGGTGGATACAGGTAGAAGATGAGGTAGGTATGGACTGAACATATGAACTGAATAAAACTTTTGTGCTTTCACCTGCTGTCTTAGGTAGCTAAATTCATTTCCACTTACTGGTAGGTACTGTTGACAGTTGCACAAAGTGAATATAAGTTGGATCTGTGTGTGGTAGCGTTTTGAATCTCTGTACAGGAGGAGCATGTCCTACTTGAAGTGACCATCCTGCAGAAGCCTTGAACTAGATGAAGCCACCATTTTGGATTTTGTTTTGTTTTTTTACTTCTGTTGTTGGGGTTTTTTGTTTGGTTTGTTCGTTGTTTGTTTGTTTGTTTGTTTGTTTTTCATTTTTATTTTGTCCCAACATTTTCCTTTATAGTCCACCATTAGATATTGATCAGTTGAAGCTCATTTTAAGACTCGTTGGAACCCCAGGGGATGAGCTTTTGAAGAAAATCTCCTCAGAGTCTGTGAGTTGATGCTTTGATTGTAATTATCTGTCCTGTTAGGAATCTAAGTTCCTCTTTACTTCTGCCACATGCTGCCTGCCTCCCATCATTCTGTGCTTTGATGTGGGTATGTCTGTAAGCACGGTGCCTATTATGTACTGACTTTTGGGATAAGGTATAAATGTGTGTATGTGCAAGTATGCTCTATTCTATCTCTCACTCTGCTCACTCTGTCTGGTTATATACTTAGATCATGGGAGCCTCTAATGGGCAATGGTATCCTATTAAAACAGCGAGATTTGAAATCAATTCATTCTAAGAGATTAATGGAAAATTTGATTCTTTATTCTCAAACTCTAACTTCATCTTTCTCAGAAGCCTCACATATACTCAAACTCGTTCACCTTTTGGGTAGTGTTTGTTCTCAGAGTACAAACTTGACCAGGTATTAGTCTAGCTTTATCATGAAAAGAATGAAATGTGAATTTTCTGAATACTGTAGTCTTTTCCAGAAGTTATTTACTTTTTTTTTTTTTTTTTTTTTAGCGTAGACAAGTCACAGTTTTGTGTGAGGTTATTCCCAACAAATGCACAGTATTCCCAAGGGATACTTCTCTACTCCCGTCCTCAAACCACTCCAAGGATCTCCCCCAGCCTCCCAGCTCAATCCTGACACCTCAGAGCCATGGATTGTAAATCCTTCCTCCCACAGCTTTCCTTTATAAATACTCATTGAGTAACGGAAGAGAAAGACTTTGGGGTTAGTGCCTTCCTGCTTCTCAGCAGAGATTTAAAGAATGAAGCCATGGGAATGTGACCTTGCGTACTTTGGCTAGCTATGATTTCCTGCTTTTGGTAGTTTTCTCCGGCAAGATACTTGAGAAGCCATGAAAGTGCAGTCTTTCTCCCTTTTCCTCTCTGTCCCGGCCACAACCCCTGGCTGCCACCATGCAGTTGGATAAAAGGGAAAAGGAGCTGTTGAGCCAAGCTCCAGTTATGTCTTGCTGGGTAGCTTCAGGCAGGCATGAGCAGGTGAGTCTGAGCTGTTCATCATATCCTTGACAAAGAATACCATCATCCAGTATGTATTTGGTACATTCCTTAAAAGAACAGCACAGCCTACTGTATTTCTGAATTTCTGTTCTGAGAGTTGGGCTAGCCCTATGTTACTTTGTCTCTTCTCTAATCAAGATGAGGAAGCAACAGCTTAGAAAGGCTGTGGTTTGTCTGAGTCATGCAATGAGTCACTTGGCAGAGCTGAGTATGGATCCCTGATGTTGTGATAATACTATCACAACACTGTAATCTGTAAACTATAATCTCAAATCTCAAGCAGTGGCCCTCAACTTTGAAAGTTATTGTCAGAGCTACTGGCCATTATGTCAACCTAAAAGAGTATCTTCTTTAGCTTGATGAAATACAGAAGCTGGATTGGTGTGAATCAAAGAAGTTATGAGCTGATACTTAGAGAGGGCAGTGGTTTTCGTTTTCCTTTCATTCAATTTGCTTAGACAGATTGGCTAGTAGAGGGGGGTGGGGGTCTGTGCAAGAACTCAGTTAATTGATGAAGGTGCTAATGAGACCGAGGGAACAGCTCTTTCTCAGTTTCCGCTCCCAACCTCCCAATCATCTGTCTTGTACATATATATGCTGATAGTCACAAAAAGTTCTAGAAGAAAAAGTATGGGCAAAATAGTATTTACCCATCATTAACTCATCATTTATTTTTAAAGAAAAATAAGTAACACTGGTTGCATGGCATAATCATGCTATGTCTTTATCTTATGTGAAAGGTACATACATCTTAATTACTATATTGTCCAAGGGGATTTCAGTACATTTGTGGAAAAAAGGAACTGAAAGATAATGGAATTTTCCATGAACTGTTTGAAGCCCCCTCTTATATATCTTGTTGGTATAGAGTTAGATATAGTGAGATTGAGTACCAAAATACAGACCCTACTCAAATGATACTGTATGAGTATAGGTATAATTAGAAAAGTTTTCTTTCCTGTGTAGTTGTGGCAAATGGATAAAAAGTAGTCTGAACATTCAAAAAGGTAAAAAGAAAAAAACATACAAAATTCCTGTCAAGCCAATTCCTACTCAAGGTAACGTTGTTGTTAAGTGCTTATCTTAAATAGAAGTATACAATGTGTGACGCACATAGTAGAAATTTAACCAGGCCAGGTGAGTGAAATTATTCCCAAAAAATGGGGGAGGAGCATTAGTGAAAGAATTGTCATAAACAGAGACCACCAATAGCTGTTTTCATTCTTGAAAAGCAGCGAAGTAGTGATGCCAGCATTTATGTAGAACTTCAGCAAATAGTAGGGACTTCTGATTAAAAGAAGGCAATAATGGACTGACTGCCATTGTCAATATTATTGACTGTTGGGTGCACTGTAAACCTAGTGCTGTTGAGTTCATCGTGACTCATCGCTCCCCGATAGGGCAGAGTAGAACTGCCCCATAGGCATTCCAAGGCTGCAAACCTTTTTCAGAAGCAGCTTGCCGCATCTTTCTCCCATGGCATGAGTGAGCAGCTGGTGGGTTCGAACCACCAACCTTTTGGCTGGCAGCTAAATGCTTAATCACTGTACCACTGGGGCTTCTGGATATTCCATAGGAGAGGAAATATGAGTTATGATAGATATCTAAAGACAGGGTGTTCTGATTTGGTGATCCAGTAACTGTAGTACTTGTGCAAGATGAAAAACGTCATACTTTACAAGCTGAAGCCCTTTCACTGACTCCTCTCAAATCATTCTCTAAAAATATATCCTTCCTAGCATTTTAACAGCCGTCATGCTCAGTCTTTCTCCCTTTTCCTCCCTATCCCTGGTGCTGCGGGTTAATGTACTGAACTGTAGTTGGTTTGAACCGCAAGGTTGGTGGTTCAAGCTCACCAGCCACTCTTGGAAACCCTCTACAGGGTTGCTGTGGGTCGGAACTGACTTGACAGCACTAACAGCAACAACAGCCTCTTGAGAAGAGAGGGCATGATGACCTATCTGACTAAAGGAGAGAAAAATAGAAAATACACAGCCAATATTGTTCACAGAAAGGAAGGGAGAAATGGCAGGAGGTTGACATTTCTGCTCTTGACTTTTGCTTAGTGACCGGCCACCTTTGTTACTTCTCTTGGCATGCCCAGTACCATTTGTTAGGTAATTTGTTTAAAGGTAACTCTCAACTTTGTGAGGATGTTAAAAGAACTTCATGCCCCCTAACTAAAGTCTTAGGGAGCATGAAAGACAGAGTAATGCCCTTGGCCCCAACTGTTTTCTTTAGTGGCCAGCCTTAAATGTGCATTGTTGTTGTTAAGTACCATCGAGTCGATTCTGATCCATAGCAACCCTGTATAGGATTTCCAAGGAATAGCTGGTGAGTTTGAACCTCCAACCTTGCATTTCAAATGACTTTGCAGTCTGATGCATTAGCCCACAGCGCCACACCAGGACTCCAAATGTGCATTAGCAGTTATCTAACTATTGGGAAATTGAGTTCAGAGGATGAACAAACGTGGAAAGATTATTGATGGAAACCACAAAAAAGTGAAATTACTTAACCCTGGCACTTGTTGAAAATGATCTGATAACTGAAGGAAGGAACTGAGTTAATAGTTGACAAGAAAGGGGGTTTCTGGAAGTTTTTCCAAGAAGTCTTTTAAAAAGCCCATCACTCCTGATACACGTGATAAGTGAATAGTGGTGCAGGGGCTGTGTAGACATGCTGGACAGTTAAAAGAGAGAAGTCTAGAATATCATGTACTTGTCCATGTGGAGAGCCTCATAGTTCTTTTCAGAGTTTTGCCAAGTGTCTTTGCAAACTTGCTCCCAGGTATTTATTTGCTAGGTGAAATCAGTTTATTCTCTTGTTGAAAAGCTTTCTGGGAGAAATCACTGTGGCATGCTATCATGCTGTCAGCAGCCTGTGACTTGTGCTTTGTTTTTGCCGTTGGATTCTAACTCTCCCTGCACTCACTTTGTCCACTTACCATTGTGTGTCTATGGCATGTATTTCAACTGTACTACAACTAAATGTCTTTAAAACTTGGTACTGCTTATCCACACACCCACACACCTACCCGTGTCTCATATTTAGAGGGGTGGCACCTTAGAGAATCACAGACCCTAGGCCACAAAAATTTAGTCTCTTCCTTGAATGGATATATTGGATATTTTATATTGTCCACACAATGAGTGGAAATTTTCTGCAACATCTACATTTATCCATATTTAAGGTTTTGGCCACTGGTGCTTAAAAATAGTTTTCTGGCTGGCATCCTGAATTAAGGGACAGTCTATTTCCAGGGAGCCTAAAATAATGAATGTTGGGGCTAAAACTGAAGGAAATTCATTTTCCTCATCTGCATGGCCAGTCATTGGCTACAGGCCTGATTACTTCCCTGCCATCCGCGGAAGCATTGCTTTAATGTGCAGCCCTGGGCTTTGGCCAGTGGTGGGTGGGCTGCGTGGGGGGGGGTACGAAGATTTACGGTTGGCTTGTTTTGGCGTGGCTTTTCAGCCTTTTTAAAACATGTAAGTTCTGTTTTGCACTGTATGTTTAACAATGCCCTTGACTAGGCATCTAAGATATTAACCAGCTTCAGCAGATTATGCGTCTGACGGGGACACCCCCTGCTTATCTCATTAACAGGATGCCAAGCCATGAGGTGAGAACACGTAGACTGTACAGAGTGTCTAATTCAGAAGGCCACATTCACATCTTACTGCCACTGTATAACCAGCAGTGTTTAATGTCACTGAATGCTTGCATGTGCCTTGAGGGGATACTAAGGCAATGCCTGCCTATGTGTTATCGCAAGATGTTGACATTTGGAACAAAATGTCATTCAGTTCTGTGGATTCAGCATATAACTTTTAGGCTTGTAAATAGACGATGGTGTTTCTTTTATATCTGGGTTTTATGAATTCAATGCTCAAGAAGCTTTTAGTTTCTCCCTAGGTGTGTGCCTGCTGTTAGGGCTATACTACCTATCTGGGGAGCTTCAGCTGGAAATGTAGTTAGCTGAAAACTATTAACAGGCTTTTCAATTCAAACAGTTTTAAATGACCAAAGTAGGATTCTACATTTAAAAAAAAAAACAACCTATGAAATATCCAAACCTAATAAGTACTAGATTCAAAACAAAATAAGCAAATAATAAATAGGAACACTACTTAGATGGGCAAGGTGCCTTCTTTACCAATTCTAACAACTTAATCCAACTCTAATTTTATCACCAGAGATAATTTGGGGCACTCGTTTCTAAGTTGTTCTTCATATTTTGGGGGACTTCATACCAAATTGGTAATACAGGATCCCGTCTCTGGGACCTTTTTCCCTACTTCAGCTATATTGAGTTTATTGTTGTTAAACGCTGTCGAGTCATTTCCGACTCATAGCAACCCTGTATACGGTTCCTGAGGAGCAGCTGGTGGGTTTGAACTGCTGAGCTTGTGGTTCGCAGTCCAGTGCTGATCCTGCAGTGCCACACCAGGGGGTAGTCGTTTTTATTTATCTTACTAGAGGGGTGACTATTCTTTGGATGAGATGGGTCTCTGCTACCTCTGTTTCCCTTCATCCTTTTATCTACCTGCTCAAATGGAAAGGGGTTATATCCCCGTGTGCATTATATTTCTAGAACTTTTTTTTCAAATTGGAGAGATTCTCAGCTGCGTTTTAAAATGGACCTCTCCCACTTGCTCCGCATAAAATGAGTTTAGAGAGTAAAGCTGCCACAACTTGTTCTAGCTATGTATGAGAGCCAGCAGGAATAAATAAATAAAGATGATGACCATAAATGCATATATACACATGCCTTGATTAGATCTATATCAGTCTTTGAAAGTATTTGGCACCTGACTCTCTTTAGAATGAAGTCCAGAATAGTGAAGCTGAAACATCCTTGGAAAATGAAAACAGTGGCATCTTTCCTTTCTAAAGGTGACAGTGATAGGGATAGTGTTTGTTGAGCTCTCACTGTGACCCAACTATGATGCTAATGCAGTTCTTGGTTTATTATCACTAGTCCTCTCTCTTAACACAGAGGATAGCCCAAGACATTCAGAGAATAAATGTCAAGATTCAAATCCAAGCCTGCCCCAACTGTAGAGCCAAACTTAGAATAACTGTGCTGGTGAAATAAATGTTTTTTATAGCAGAACGTTAGTTTCCCGTTGCTTTCATGAACTTTATCTTGCTTGAGTATCACAATAACTATATGATACGGGCAAGCCAAATATTAATACTAATAATTTTTTTGATGAAGTAGTTGATGCATCAGTTGAGACCCAACTTATAGATTGTAAGAGCTAGAGGAAGAATTTCTTCTTAGGATATGAAATGTATAATCCACTTCTAAGAGCAATTCTTTATTGCATTCATTAGCTTGTCTTTTACACTATTGTTGTGTGTTTGAATCTCTTTGAGTAATAAATTAGGTTTATGTTCATTTTCGTAATATTGCTATCCTTGTTAGTGTACTAAGAGCACCTGCTGAGGTCAGCACCATCAACAGACAGAGCGCTGGTTCTAGACTTTACATAGGAGTATCTACCTTTATGACAGTTTTAACTGTCTAGGGAGGCTAGTGGGAAAGAGTTACTTCTTACATATCTTGGCCTCATATCCTGTGATCAGAAAGCTAATGAAAAAGAACCAAATTGGTTACCTTTCCTGCTCACTTGAAATATAATTGTGAAAGCAGAAATAAATATAAGTGATGGTCACAAAGAAGGAAGTTAGGATGGCAACACAAGCAGTGTCTTTAAAGAATATAAAAGACGGTCCAAACACATTGGAGCTGACACATGTTCCTTTATAGGCCAATAATTTTTTAGGGCAATTACATTAATGAACAAAGCCATTCTGAAAACCCTTGTTTTTACAGGCAAGAAACTACATTCAGTCTTTGACCCAGATGCCGAAGATGAACTTTGCTAACGTATTTATTGGTGCCAATCCCCTGGGTAAGTTGGCTGTGTCCTCTTCTTATGGACATTGAGGTGATTGTGACAGAAGTTAGGGATTTAAAGAAGAGTTTTTCCTTTTGATTAAATTGTTATTGTTATGTGTGCCGTTGAGTCAATTCTGACCCATAGTGACCCTGTATAGGGTTTCCAAGGAGCAGCTGGTGAGCTTGAACTGCCGACCTTACAGTTCAAACGACTTTGCAATCTGACGCATTAGCCCACAGCGCCACACCAGGACTCCTTTGATTAAATAGGACACCATTAATTAAATCTTGAAAGGTGGGAAAATATGTCATTTATTATCTGTATTTGTAGATATTTTGGCGTTGTATGACATGCATACATTTTTCTATGGTCACAGGATTTGGTAGGAGGGTTGACGGGAGAGAAAGTCATGGGAATGGTGGGAGAGAAGATTGGGGGAGGCAGGAATAAAGAGGTACAGAGCCTGTGGCTTATTCACAACTCTTCTCACTATATAGTCCTCCAAACTGAGGGTAAAAACAACGGAGACATGGGTAGGTGTTTCGAGGACCCAGCCAGGAGCTCTCTGCAGCATGCTCTGCTCTGCCTGTAGTCTCCTGGGGTTACAGATCCTGCCGCCTTTCACATTTATGTACTCTCTCCTCTTCCCTCTTCTTCCTCTGCCCTTCTGAAGCTTCACCATCCTCACCACCAACCTCACAGAATGATTCCACATGCCTTCCTACCACCATCACCTCCAGAATGTTTGGCAGAGGGGCGGCTGCAGGTTATTTACTGCCTTAACTGGAAAAGGAGGCTCTGTGCCCTAAAGCTGGGGGCTGCTATGTTGTTTCAGTTGGCACCCCCCAAAGTTATAGTGCCCGAGGCTCTCAATTCCCTGACTCCAGGACCTCAGAGTTATTTAGTAGCAGACACAGGAGGCTTCAGACAGGGAAGGAAGCAAGGCTGTGATAGCTAGGACAGTCAGCCAGCTTTGTAGAGGTATGTTAATATCTCAGTGTGTTTTCTCTAAGGCACTATCTCTTAAGCAACTGTATGATTTGTGGGGGTCACTCCCCTCCTGAAGGATCCTGTCAGCTGTATTCTGATCTAGTTTTATCCTTTGGGGAACTGACAGTCACAATGAGCTCTTCAAAAGTTGGGTTTTGAAGGCTCACCAGTTTTATCTTAAGTACTTCGTTTTAGTGATTGTTGAGAGGAGGGTCCGTGTTGCTATGAGGATTCTTACTCTGGCAGCTCGCAGAGAGGCTTTGCACTCTTCAGAAGTGTTGGGCAGCTCTAATTGCAACCACATCAGCCTTGGTGAGAGAGTATGACGTGTCTTGGCTGCGTCACTGTCTCATCCAAAGATGAATCCACAAACTCCTCAGGGATATATAGAATTCCACTGTCCTTGGTTAGGCTTGCGTCTGCCTTGGCATGTATTCTTATTGCATGATTTATTTGAGCTGTATTAGCTAGTTCAAGGATCTGTGAGTGCTCTCTGAGTCATAAGTACTCTGGAATGATGGGAAAAGATGCCAGTAGCTTGCTTGTCACTCGTTCTGTTCTGATTTGTATTTTTCATCATATTAGCCCTGAGTTGTAGACATGGCATTGTGCATTGTTTGACTTCCAGTTAGCAGCCTCAAAGAGATTTATTCATTCATGTATCTGTGAAGGGTAGGAAATATATGTGTGCTAACAGGAGCTTTGGTAGCGTAGTGGTTACGAATCGGGCTGTGAACCGCAAGGTCAGCAGTTCGAAACTACCAGCTGTTCCGCGGGAGAAAGATGAGGCTTTCTGCTCCCGTAAAGATTTACAGCCTCGGAAACCCTGTACTGGGTCGCTGTGAGTCGGAATCGACTCCGTGGCACATAACAACAACAACAACAGCTTATGTAGGTCACATACCTCCCCAATCCCCTGGAACCATGACATTGAAACAGTCACAAAAACAGGACAGCACGCTGCCATGAGCTGACTGCTAGTGAGTTGATTGTAGGACCTGGTCCATCGGCTGCTTAGCACAGTATTTCTCTAAGTTAAATGTGCCTTGCAGCTCATTGCCAAATGGTGATGTCACATACAGAGTCTTCTCTTGCTTGGTAGATGGAACACGATGTTACTGATCATGAACTCATACCCCGCATATTAACTGAGCAGGAGTTCAGTGGCACTGTAAATATTAGCAACTCGGTTGTCACTGAATTCATGTTCCAGGACATCTTTAAGAAGCTGCCTCCCCTTCACTAATTCATACCCCTCCCCTCTTACCGCCTCCCACCCCATCCCCAATTTAAGGAGCCATCTATAATTTGCAAAATCTCAAAAGCCTTTCTATTTTACCAAATTGATGATGGTGCTTACTGCAGTATGCATCCTCCCAGGTGCCAGTGTTCTGAAACTGAAGACATCCTCTCTTGAAAGAAAAAGTTTAGGAAAAGCTCTGTTTTGTAATCCCTAATGAAATAATCACTTCTGGCAAGGCAAATCAATGGAAGCTAAAAGCCATAAGTGAAAGATTGATGGGAACTGATATTCACATGGTGCTAACGTATCCCACAGAGAGGAAAACATCTGAACCCAGTAATCAAATTTAATATCATCATTACATCAGTATGAATTACACTGCATCACCTATGAGATACTTTTGCCAAAAGATGTTTTACCTGATTCTTGCCTAAGTTTTAGGTTTAACTTTCAGTTTTCCGGAAATGCAGGAGATAATATAGTTAACTGCAAAGAAGTAGTCTCTGATGGGTATTCTCAAGACAACTGGAAGGGCTTTTCAGGCCAAAGGCAGGAAAGGGGGTATTTAGAAGGTGAGGGACTATTCTGAATTAAAAGAGGTACAGCCAGATGGTCCTTAATTTAATCCTGGTTTGAACAGATCAGCTATAGGATCATTGGAGAAATCTTAATATGAACCAAATTTTAGGTATTTGTGAGTTGTTCATTTGTTTATATAACAGTATTATGATTATGTCGGAAGATGTCTTTATGCAGAACTACTGTAAGATGAAGTATCATGTGTGTTTTTTTTTAATGGTTGAGAAAAATATATATAAAGAAAATATAAAATCTTAACAATTGGTGAGTCTGGGTGGTGTCTATATGGATGGTCACTGTACTATTTTACTTTTCTGTTTTGTATATTTGAAATTTTCATAGTAATAATAAAATTCCCTTTTATATAAATGTCATGTCTCCCACACAGCCCCAAACGCTCAATTTGTTCATTGTTTGAAGATATTTTTGATAAACATTTCTTTATGTTAAATTAGTAAATAAGTCATTAAATAGTTGTTGTTAAGTGCAGTCGAGTCGGTTCTGACTCATAGAAAGCCTGTATAGGGTTTCTGAAAAGCGGTTGTTAGGTTTGAACTGGCAACCTTTCGGTTAACAGTCCAGTGCTTATCCTACAGCACCAGACCAGAACTCCAAATCATTAAGGAAGACAAAGAAAAACAAAAACAAACCTTACCTACCTCTTTTGTATTAATCTAGCACTAGGCTATCATTTTGAAAGCTTGACATAGGGGTAGTCGATACTGACATCCCACAAATTTGATCAAACAGAATTCCACTTGTTTTTTTCAGTTCTTTAAGAACGTACTTAAAAAAAAAAAAAAATCCATCCATTTATGCACACATGCATGCATGCACACAGACGTGCATACACTTACCAATGCACAGAATCTGAGAACCTCAAAATCCCTTGCAAATGAATAAGGATATATCCTTCAGCAGAGGTTTTGGTGGAAAGTTTGTTTATAGATATAAAAGATCAAAACTGAATAAAGCCTACTTTTTTGTAACATGCTTAAGAACTCTTATTTCCTTCCAATCTTTGAAAGCTGTCGACTTGCTGGAGAAGATGCTTGTATTGGATTCAGACAAGAGAATCACTGCAGCCCAAGCCCTTGCTCATGCCTACTTTGCTCAGTACCACGATCCTGATGATGAACCGGTGGCTGATCCTTACGACCAGTCTTTTGAAAGCAGAGACCTCCTTATAGATGAGTGGAAAAGTAAGTCCTAAGAGCAGGATTCACATCTACCTTAAGAACTTAGATTTTAAAACCATTCCTAGGTAAGTTACAAAAGGTCTGGAAAAATAAACACTCCTGAGTAAGTTTAACCAACTCACTGAAAGTTGTAGTTGGGTCTCTAAAGCAGAATGGATATGCTTCTTTAATGGAAACTATTGTAGATAATGACACTTTGCATTTACATCTCTCTGAGATGAGTAAGAAATGGAGTATTTTATTGATAGAACCACGTAAAGTTTATAGCTTATTTATTACCTTAGAATTAGTTTGGGACACAGTCAGGAATAGAATCCATTTCTCCTGTATGTTCAGTATTATATTCTTTCCATAAAACACAAATTCAGAGCTCCAGTGACATGCCAAAAGTCAGGACTGTTTGTCACTGTGGCTTGTGGGAGTACTCTGTTATTCTTAAGTACCTTCTCCAGAGAGTTTTAAAGAGGGAGTACTCAGTGATGAAAGAAATGAGAAAAAATAGCTATTTTTATTTGTACCCTTGAACTTCAGTGCCTCAAACAGTGAGGCAGTTATTTGAAGTAGCCCTTCAAACCACTGGTGTGCACACTGGGGATACAGGGGGAGGATCTGGAGGCTAGAAGCCAGAATGCTTGCCAACTTGGTAAACTGATTGATTCCCTTCAAAGAGAATAGTCTTCGACAACTCTAATATCTTACATCTCCCCGCACCCCTGATTCCTAGGCCTGACCTACGATGAAGTCATCAGCTTTGTACCACCCCCACTTGACCAAGAAGAGATGGAGTCCTGAGAACCTGATTTCTGTTCTGTTGATCCCACTTCACTGTGAGGGGAAGGCCTTTTCATGGGAACTCTCCAAATATCAATCAAGTGCCTCTTGTTGCAAAGATTTCCTCCATGGTGGAAGGGTGTGTGTGTGTGTGTGTAAATGTGTGCATTTCAGTGCGTGTGCATGTGTGCGTTCTCTTGTTGGTAAGAGAATATGAGCAAACGATGACCACAGTGGCTTCATGTGTCATTGAGATCACACTGCGGCGGCCTCTGCCTGCTCTCTTGATGAGAGTTGACTCAGGCAGATGAGCGCTCCCATCTCATTGAGGTATGTCAGATGCAAAGTAAAAATATTAAATGTCCCAAACCCCTGCCATGTTTTTGCCATTTTGGCCTCTCCTGTGGTCCCACCCCGATGGTGGGAGTCAACTTGACCGTGTCGCACAGTGGCCCAGAGAGAAGGCTCACACCTTACGGCTACTTCGGATCTGAAGCCATCCCTCAGCAACGTGTACAGCCACAACGGACCAACCGGCTTCTTCTGTGCACTAACCTGTGATTCACTTGCTTAGTATCATCCTCAGAACTTGACAGGCGTACCCGAAACTGTAAATATGTTTGTGCCTTAAAAGGAGAGAAAAAGGTGTGACTATGTAAAGGAGTGCAACAGATGCAGTTCTGAGCCAGGCAAGTAGACAGGGTTGTCAGGTGGCCACTTGTGAACTCATAGTGACCAGGGAGCCTGCCCAGGCAGTGTGCGGATGAATGAGCATGCGTATGTGTGTGTCTGTTTCACCCTTACCCCCAGGGGGAGTTGCCATTTCTCTACTTACCCCTCACCTTCTGTGCAGAGGTCTCTTGAGTATTGGCCCAGTAGTCAGAAACAGGTTCCAACTGTCAGTGTATTCCTGTGTGCTCTTTGTTCCTAGCAGAGTGAGGATGTGTTTTGCATGTCTTGCTATATGAGCATGCACAGCTGCTTGTCCTGTTCTCATCAGGAGGCCCTGGTGCCGGGCATATTTGCCAGTGAAGACTTGATGGGTAGTTCAGACCCTCTGTCACCTCAGCTAATGTTATGGGCAGGTGGCATCATCTTCTCTTCAGCACCCAGTGCTGTTTTGTGTTGAACACAGTTGTTACTCCAGGTGCTTTTGGTGTGAAAACCATAAAGAAATGGAACAGATGGATGTGTATAGCATTTTCATTCTAGTCATCCTGGTTTTCAACACACTATTTTTGGGGACCTGTCATGGGAAAGATCAGGGCTTTTCCCAGGCATGTCCCAAACTTTAGAAAACAAGTTGTTCTCTTCACTCCCAATAACCAGTGCTAAGGAATGAAGAAAATCAAAGTGAAAAATAAAAGCTTACGAGGCCAGAAACTCCTTTCGCTATCTTTCTCTTAACCTGGTTGTAAGAAAAGTAATGAGGTGGTGTTGTTGTTTTCCACCCCTCTATGGAAAAGGGGCTTCTTGGCAGCTTAACATTTGACTTCTTGGTTTTGGTTTGGGGAGAAATAAATTTTGTTTCTGAACTTTGTATACTGCAGGAATCTTTTGGGAACGTAATTCCTTTTGATGGGGAGAAAGGGCAAATTATTTTAATACTTTGTATTTTCAACTTTTTAGAGATGAAATATCCTCAGGGGTGAGAAGAGTTGTTTTCATAATTTTTTGAATTTCAGGCATCTTGTGCTACTTACAGGCCCATGTGTAAGCCTGTTACGAAATAAGAAAGTGCAAAGCCACTTCCAGAGTTGGCTATGTGATGACACCTTGAACTTGGACCAAGGTGTTTCCATTTCTCTATCACAGTGTAGTGTTACCCATTCTCCAGAGGACAGGGGAATACCCTGGAGTCAGCTGGGCCACGAAAGAAGGAGGCAGGCCAGTGGTGATCACCCCTCACCTGGGATTCTCCCCCTCTTGGAAGGAAAGTGAACTTTAAGGCCTCATCTCCTTCATATGCAGTTCAAATCCTCACTTGGAAATGTAATCCACAGCAGCCATGAAGTTCAGCAGCCATGTTTGGTTGTAAATGCTAGTGTGATTGCCTACAGAAATATTGCGCTGAATATTTTTTAATAAAGGTCTTTGCACATGTGACCACATACGTGTTAGGAGGCTACATGCTCCAGGAGCCTGGACTCCAGCTGGAGCTTGTGGAGGAGCTCCTGGGTTTCTGAGCATACTGCTCCCCCTCTCTTCCTGATTTCTCTGAACAGAAAACAAAAAGAGAGAATGAGGGAAACTGCTATTTTATTTGTATTCATGAACTTGGCTGTAATCAGTTATGCCATATAGGATGTCATACAATGCCACTGGTTAAAATAAAGCCTATTTTTCAAAGTTAGTGAGTTTCTCAACTTCATTATCTGATCATTTTGATGTTTTTATTGAACACACAATACTGAAGTATATCGGTGCTCTCTCAAATGTGGCCTGTTTCTAATAAATCTTGACATTGCACCTAAAACTTGGGAGACATTCTAGAGCTCCTTAGCTGTGCTCTTTACGGGGAAGAAGGTCTGGGTCTGGGAGGTGGAAAGAGCAAAGAAACAGGGCATAGCATGGTAGGCTCTGTGTTAGCACACACGGGTGTAAGAGTGGCCCTAGGGCAGGGGTCAGCAAACAGGCTTGTGGGCCAAGCCCAACCCACCACCCATTATTTTGTGGCCCACAAGAATGGTTTTTACATTTTTAGTGATTAAAAAAATTTTTTTAATCCAAAGAAGAATATTTTTTGCATATGAAAAATTATATAAAATTCAAATATCAGTGCCCATAAATAAAGTTTTATCAGAACACAACCACACATGTGTTTATGTATTATCTATGGCTGTTTTCACGCTACAATGGCAGAGTCATGACAGGAACCACATGGTCTGCGAAGTTTCAACTATTTACTATCTGGCCTTTTACAGAAAAAGTTTACTGACCCCTGGCTAGGGCTTCTGTGAAATGACGTTTCTTAAATAGACATTTGAGTTGTTTTTTGGTCCAGACCATCTGTAAACAGTGTGTTTTTATTTTTAAATAACCAGAGAGAGGGCTGGATGTGTGTACACGGGTGTGTTTATAGACTTCATGTGTGTCTATTGTTTATAGACCGTAAGCAGATGTATATTATGACTTCTCATATTAGTTGACCATGGCCCCTGAATAATATACTTCAGAACTACTGAATCGCTGAGTTCCCAAGGCCTGTGCTAGTGTGTGTATTTCCTCTCTCAGTGGCTTTGGAATGCTGACAGGTATCTGAGGATGGATTCACAAGGCCCAGCCTGTGAGGCTATCGGGGTGCCCAGCTCGGCCTGCTGTGCTGACTGATCTCTGGCTGCCAGTGGGAATGATGGCAGTGGTAGCAGGCAAAGCCAACACAGGATCTTTCCTCATCCTGTCCTGAGTGACTTGCTAAAGGGGTGAGAGAAGAGACTCAGTTGCCACACATAGAGCATCAGCTTCCGGAAGGATCAGATATCACAGGGATATTTTGTCTCCACGTAGCAACATAGGCACCCAGCTGTCAGGCCGCTGGCAGGCAGAGTACCTCAACTCCTTTGTAGAGGGATTCTCCCTCACACCGGGGATGACATCAGGACTTTTTTTATTTTTTTAGAGAAACGTTGTGTTTAATGATAAAGCTTAGCACACTCCAACATATGGTATGGTGTCAAAGCAGCAGGGACAGGTAGGTGACTCCTACGGAGCTTCACATGGCGAAAAGAACATCAAACAGAAGAGCCCCATGGCCTCAGACAGGGCAAAGCCCAGAATGGCCTAGAAGAGCTGCTGCTTGAGAGATGGGTTTCTGGCATAGCCGATGATCAAGCTGCCAAACACAGTCCCAGTGCCGGCCCCTGCACGAATAAACTTGGCAACTGTGTCATTGTCCCAGAAGACATCTCTGGTGTGGAACTCCTACCTAACCGCCTGGAGCAGGGAGCTGCTGTAGGAAGGCTGTTTAGATGGGATCTCTGGTGTATCAGGAACAAGGGCAGACACAAGCCTGACTAGAGCCCTGGTACAACAGTGGACCCCCATGGAGGAATGAGTAGTGCCCCGGCAGTCTGCTTATCTTCTGTCCTGCTGCCCCGGTGTGGACCACGGTGCTCCACCTGCTCCAGATAACTCTTGGGGCTGATTTTAAGGATCTGAAGCAAGATTTTTCAACTTTGGTGCTACTGACATTCGGGGCTGGATAATTCCTGGTTGTGGAGGTGCACTGTAGGATGTTCAGCAGCATTCCTGGCCTCTTCTCACAAAATGCCAGTAGCACACATGGGCTCCACCTTCAGATGTGACAGTGCCAAGTAGCTCCTGGAGAGGGAGACAAACTCACCCCCAGCTGAGAACCACAGGTCTCAAGCAAGGCCCTCCTAGTCTTGCAGAATACAAAGCTGCTTATCTTGAAGAAATCATGGAAGGTGGTGGTGGCTAAGTGCCATCGAGTTGCTTCCGACTCCTAGAAACCCTATAGAGGATTTACGAAGAGCTGGTGGGTTTGAACTGCTGACCTTGTGGTGCCTAGCCTACAGTGTCTCTAAGTGACTTGATAATCCCTGGGGAAAGTGGGGAGTACAAATTGTAAAAATCTATTTAAAGACTAGAATACACCATTTGGGGAAAAGGAAGATGATAGTTCAGAAGAAAGTATGTTCCATAATGGATTAAAAAGGCTGTTGGGGTTCTTTTTTAATGGGGCATGGGTGTTTTGAATGAATTAAACTTTGGTCAGAAGCTGTCTGACCATTATCCACAGATAGAAATTCTGATGTATGACTACAAGATTTTCTTACATAGGTAGGTGATGGTGTACAGTGGATAGAATACTGGATTTTGAAGGCATGCAAAGTTGGGTTTGGGTCCCAGCTCTACCTCTTGTCAAGTGTGTGATCGTGGGATAATAGTAAATAGCTTTCTCATGATTATGAAGATTACATGAAATTGGCCTCGTCAGTTGCAGGTCCTCACGATGTTGCTTGGTGTATGTCTCACTTGAGTTGAACTTGGGTGTCAAGCTTGCCCTTTTAGGGTCTGCAGCTGGGAGCAGCATGTCCCCTTCTGAGGACTGCATGGTCCAGAGGACTTCCCTGTTTTCTCTGCTTGGCCTCCAGAAACCTTTGCTCAGACACTTGGGCAACCATTGATCACTATCTTGAGCTGTTTGTAGAGCCTCTTCTCTATGGCACCTTCTCACATGACTGGCTTTTAGCTCTATTTTTTTTTGTCTTCAACTTTTGTATTTGCCAGTACATAGAGGAACGCAATAAAATGGATTTGATACGCAATGCCACTGAAGTTGGGCTTTGCTGCTTAGCTATAAAACTGCTTGGGGGCAGTGATGTTAGGGAACTTTTAAAATAATAGGCTTTCCTGAGTAATGTAGCTGATAGACAAGTCAAACGCTTACTATTACCCACCCCCACTGCCACTGAGTTGATTCTGACTCATAGTGACCCTGTCTAAGGTTTCCAAAACTGTCATCTCTATAGAAGCAGACAGCCTCCTCGTCTCCTTCAGAGCTGATAGTGGGCTTGAACCACTGACCTTCTGGCTTGCAGCCCAATGGCTAACCCAGCACTTCACTAAGGCTTACTACTTTCCACAAATGCCATTTAGTCTTCAAATTTCTTGAAAGCCAGTTGTTATAATTAACCATATGATCTCATTTCTTTTAGGAGAGGATTCCTTTTCAGAGAGGCCCCCAATGCAAATGCATATCTATTGTTGGCTCCCCTGTGGCTTCTGGAAAGCTCCCATTACTGAGGCTGTGGTCTGATTTCCCACCAACAACAGGATACTGTAGTACTCAAACCTATTTGATTAGTTCAGTGTAGAGGATGTACTTTGTTTAGAAGTCACTGAACAGTTGAGTGAAGAACTAACTTTAATCTCAATTTTTAATAGTATAAAAAAATTATGCCACTACCTTTTGAGTGTCAGTTGAATTAAAAAAAAAAAAAAAAAGTAAAATTACAGAGCAGCCTACACCCTTAGCAAAGATCAGCGGTCTTAGTTCTGTCAGAGCCGATACAAATTTGTTTCATAAATATTTCACAACATCCTTTTATAATCTTCATCTGAGATTCATAGATAATACACCTACTTGCATACAATGTCAACGGAATGATAATGTTCTAGTATGAATGGTGAATAAAAGAAAAATGCACTTTACTATATAAATCACAGATGGGAACCTTTTTTCTTCCAAAATTTACAACATCATTCGTGGGCCATACAAAATTATCAACATAAAAATTAGCCTGCTGTATTTGGTCAAACATTTAATTAACTCACTATGAGTTGGAACCGACTCCATGGTACTTAACAACAACAACAATGTGATGGTTGGAATCCTGGTATGTTAATGCGCTAGACTACAGAGTTGGTTTGAACCTCAAGGTCACCGGTTCAAGTTCACCAACCGCTCTTCAGAAACCCTATACAGGGTCGCTATGAGTCGGAACCGACTTCAGGGCTTACCATCGCCACCACAATATGATGGCTGGAATTGCAGTTGCTTTGGCAGGGCCAGACCAAATGATTTCACTGTCCTTATACGGCCCAGGAGCTGGACATTCCCCACTCCTGAATGTTCCAACATCACTACCTAACAGGCATAATGAAGTAGTCAACTGCTTGCACCTGTTCATAGAATCGCTGTGAACGTGACAGCCACAAATGCTGTATTGTATCAACAACTCAGGTACCAAGACTGCTGCTGTCATCATGGGAGTTTCTGAAATTGGTGAACAAATCTTGGAAAAATTCCAAACAAAAGTTTTTGCTTTTTTAATTTATTTTAAATTTACATTCATACCACACAAAACCTTGTGTTTTATGTGTAAGGTTGAATTAGGATCTAGGCTGAGAGCATCAAAAACAGGTTTTTACCGACATGAATGTCCAATAGGGTATTTGAGGTGTTTGTGATGTGAAAGTCTTCCAGAGCATTTACTCTGCGTGCGAAGTGTCAGAAATACCCTGTCATCATGTCAACCAAAAATCACCCATTGAGAATCGCTCACGACGACTCGTTGATTGGGATCTGGAGCCTAAAGAAAGTGACTCCACTTTTCCTCTCCTTCCTTTCCTCCTGTCCCCTGTCCCCCTTTCCCTCCCTTTTTACTAAAAAAAGTATGATATTGAACTCCTACTGTATGTTGGACTCCTGGTGTGGCTCTATAGGATCAACATTGGACTGTGAGGCACAAGGTCGGCAGTTCAAACCCATCAGCTGCTCTTCGGATACCCTACACAGAGTGGCTATGAGTTGGAACTGACTCGATGGCACTTGCTAACACTTTATGTTAAGGAACCCTAGTAGCATAGTAGATTACGAGTTGGGCTCCTCACCTTACGGTCAGTAGTTCAAATCTACCAATCATTCCTCAGGAGGAAAAAAAAAATGAGGCGTCCGGCTCCCATAAAGATTCACAGTCTCGGAAACCCTATACAGGTTCACTATGAGTCAGAACCAGTTTGATGGCACGTGACCACCACTGTATGTTAGGCAATTTATAGCCTTGGGTTTTCTATATAAATAACATCTCAAGTTCTTTTCCTGGTCACCGTATGATTTGAGCTGGAATCCACAAACAAACGGTAGCAGTACTGAAAGTTCCTTGGTTCCAATGAGTTTTATTGTTAGCGGCATGCCTCTCTCGCAGATTGACTGCATAATTGCCCTATGGCTGGCCAAACAGGAGTAAAGAGCACCAACGTCCAGGGCAGCCAGTGCAGCCACTTTGTGCCTCATGCAGCTGCTCCGCATCCCAACCCCCTTTGCTCACTTACTTCCTCAGCTGGGATAGAAAGAAATGCACCTTCATTCCTCCAGAGGGGAGCCTGGTCCGGGAGAGACTGCAGGCGTTACCTTCATGTCCAGCCAAAGGGACTTTAGCCAACATCCTGACCAATTAATATCCTGGGTGAAACCACTCAGCATGTTTCTCTCCCCAGCTTCGCATTGCTTCCCCCTCGTTCTCCAGGGCACCCCTCTGATTATGCAATACCACTCTGCTCTCTTGCTTTCTCTCTCACCTGACCTTGTCGCATAATGTTCCCTCTGCCTAGAACCCTCTTCCTTCTCTGTTCCTCTGGGCTAACGTTCATTCTTCCATTCAGTTTAGACACCATGTCCTCGGTAAATCTTCCCCAGTCATCTCCAAGCCTGGATTAGATGCCTCTTCTGTGTGCTCTCCATACCCATCAGTGTGATTAATGGTTGTCATTGCCAGCTGTTTATATCATCTACTCAAGAGGCAAGATTGCATAAAAGTTAAGAACACAGGCTCTGGAACCAGCCTGTATGAGTTCAAGTCCCAGCCCTACTACTTCCTAGTGATTCAGTCTGAGAAAAGTGACTTAATCTCGGGGAGTCTACCTCAGCAGGTGGTTGTGAGGATTAAAAGAGTCAAGTATGCAAAGTCCCTTGTTGTAACGTGGTGTGGAGTCGGTTCCGACTCATAGTGACCCTGTACAGGGTTTCCGAGGCTGTAAATCTTTACAGGAGCAGAAAGCCTCATCTTTCTCCCACGGAGCAGCTGGTAGTTTCAAACTGCTGACCCTGAGGTTCACAGCCCAACTCATAACCACTACGCTACCAGAGCAAAGTCCCTAGCATACAGTAAATACCAAATAAATGTTTAGTACCATCCAGTCAGTTCCAACTCATAGAGACTATATAGGAATACTAAGGAGTGGCTGGTGGGTTTGAACCACCAATCTTTAGCAGTTCAGTGCTTATCCTACAGCACTCCACCAGGACTCCATCCTAATAAATATTAGGTCTAATTATGAGTCTATTTGTCCTTGAGGACACACATAGACCGTGTCTTGTTCCCCACTGTGTCCTCAGCACCTCACATGGTGATACACATACAGTAGGCATTCAATCTTTAGGGACTGAGTCAGTAAATGACTGTCTTCTTTCACATCATGTTTCCCTCTGCTTCTTGTTTATCGAGCAAGCAACAATCTATGAGAGCAATGGCCATGTAAAGAAGGAATCCACAATGTGTTCAGGTTATCTGCCCTGCCTAAGAAACAAGGCTATGTAAAAGGTCCCCGTTTTCTAAAAAGAGACCATGTTAAAGAGAATTTGGTTCTGATTCTTTTTGCTCCATCTTGCTGCGTAATTCAAGTTGAATGCAGAGCAAATGACATAAAAATCAAGATTACTGAAGGTGTCTGATGGCCTTGATCCAGATGATTCCCGTTGTTTTCCCACTCATCTGCTACTTTAAGGTGAAAATATAAGGGAAACAGGAGTCTTTCTGCTCTCTTGTACCCTCACTTGACCAGTCCACAAATATCCATTAGGTACTGTCCATGTATCAGACATAGAGAATATGGGAAAGGAAGTCAAATTCCTGCCCTCATGAAGTTGAGGTTCTAGTGGTGGTGATGATGGAAAATGATGGCTGTGCCATCTCCTGGGCCACCGTAGAGCAAAACCTCTGAGTGCCTGATGTTACTGGCCATTTCTGGGTCAGGTGCACCTTTCATCCACCTCCCTGGCAGTCAGCTGACAGGCAGTGGGATTTGTGTGTGGGAGTCCAGGGCCTGAGTGCCCTCCCAGGTGTTTCCTTGACCTGATGAGCTGGCGACACTCGCAGGATTGCAAAGGTAACCATCTGTTTCCAGAGTGAGGTCACTATCTCTTGCCACCATGACACCAATGCCATTTCCCCTGGATCATTGTTCAGGCATGACAGAGCTGTACCACAGCCCTGCCCACTAAGACAGAGGCAGGACTCTCATCATCGCTGCTGACAAATATCCCTGGTTGGAGGCAAACAGCTAACTTGATGCTCTGAACCCTGACAAGCAAGAAACTGAAAGAGGATCAGCGAAAAAGAGAAAGACCCCCAATGAGGTGGATTGGCACCATGGCAGCAGCAATGGGCTCAAGCGTGACAACACCTGTGAAGATGGCGCGGGTCTGGGCAGTATTTCCTTCTGTTGTGCACAGGGTTTGTATGAGTCGGAACCGACTCAATAGCACTTAACAACCCTGGCAAGCCCCACCCTGCTTCACAGGAAACGTCTCCTTCCCCGCCACACCTTCCCCAGCTGCAAATCAAGTCAGGAGTCCATTCCAAGTGCTTCTGTGACGCGTGCCACACTGTTGTTGTTAAGTGTTGTCGAATCATTTCTAACTCATAGTGACCTTGTATAGGGTTTCTGAGGCTGTACAATTTTGTGGGAGTAGAAAGCCTCATCTTTCTCCTGTGGAGCGATTGGTGGCCTCGAACCACCGACTTTGTGGTTCACAGTCCAGTGTTATTTCAATCAGAGTCAACGTGTTCCCTGTGTCATGCTAGCTGGTGTCAAAGCAGTTACTGCATTACTTTTTCTATTATTATTCCCTCATGACACAAGCGACATACACTTCTGGTTGAAAAAAAAAATTGAATGGAGCTAGGTAAATCTCTAAGGAGCCATGGTTGCGCGATGATTAAGCATATAGCTGCTAACCCAAAGGTTGACTATTCGAACCCACCCAGTGGTTCCATGAGAGAAAGACCTGACAATCTGTAGCCAGGATGGTTACAGCCTAGAATACTATATGTGGCAGTTCTACTCTGCCACATGAAGTCTCTGAGTTGACATTGCATCCAACACCAAGGTAGCTTCTATTATCCCCCAAATCCAACCCAAACCCATTGCTGTGGAGTTGATTCTTAACACATAATGACCCCATGTGTTACAGAGTAGAATACTCCAGAGGGGTTCTTAACTGCAATTTCTATAGAAGCATATCTGTAAAACTTTGTGTATGCTGTCATTGGGTGAGTTTGAACCTCCAACTGGTTGGTATAGCAGCTGAGAGCAAACTAGTTGTGCGACCAGGAACTTTTCCATTATCCCAGCTCCTGGAAATAATAGCTATTAACAGGTCGGCATAACGCCTAGAGACTTTCTTAAATATGTAAAAATATGTAACTTTTATTAAAACAAATGCAGATTATTCAGTGTTCTACATCAGTAAATGGTGCTGAAAACATTAGGATAGTTACTTTCCTGCTTTTACCAAAGTCATTCCCAAACGGATCAAAGTGAAGCCATGATAAAGGAAAAAAAAACATGAGTGCAAAGTTTCATAATTAACTCATTGGGGTGGAGAAGGGCTCTCAAAGTGTGTCATAAAACCCAGAAACCATAAAGGAAAAGGCTAATGAAATTGACTACACAGAAATTACGCAGCTTTTGTACATTGGAGGCAATTTGGCAGGAATCGTAAGGGTGGAAGCTGCACATGTGCCTTATGACCCTTATTACCCAGTTCTACTTCTGGGTAACGATTCCAGAAACCCTTTGCCATATGTGTGCAAGGAAATGTGCCAGGAGTTGGCCCTTGCAATAGAAAAAAATTGGAGGAAAACTCAAAGTCCATCAGAGAATATGAAAATTAATTGAATTCATTCACACAACAGTGAAAACAAATGAACTAGGATGATTTTCCTCCCCTCCAGACTCCAACTCTGCACCAGGGGTATTTGACAAACATTTTTGATTGTCACAATGGATAGGGGTGCTACTGGCTTCAATCCAGTTGGTCGAGGCCATCGATACTGCTGGAGTCCTGGAGCTGCACTGTAGGAAAGCACTGGAAAGCTAACCACAAGGTCAGTGGTTCAAACCCACCAGCCACTCCTCAGAAGCCCTACATAGTGTTGCCATGAGTCGGAACTGACTCAGGCACTTAACAACAACATGGATGCTACTAAACACTTTACCATGCATAGGATACCCCATAAGACAGAATTCTCCAGCCCAACATGCCAATGGTGCTAAGGTTGAGAAATTCAGACTAGACTAATCAACATCGACAAGTCTCACCAAAAATCTTGAGTGAAAAGGGAAGTTGCAGAATAATCCAGTTTGGTAGTGCTTACTGGTAAGGGGGCTTCAAAAAGTTCATGTAAAAATGGAATTGAAAGCTAATGGAATTTTTCCATGAGCTTTTTTGAAGCCCCCTTACATATAGTACAGAGTCCCGGTGTGGTGCTGTGGGTTAACACGTCAGATTGCAAAGTCGTTTGAACTGCAAGGTTGGTGGTTCAAGCTCACCAACTGCTCCTTGGAAACTCTATACAGGGTCGCCATGGGTTGGAATTGACTTGATGGCACTTAACAACAATATATAGTACAAATGAAAAACCTGCATGAGAAGAATACACACAAACTCAAGAGTAGTGGTCACCTCTCGGGAGAGAAGAGATGAAGAGAACAGAGGCTTTAGTACTTAAGAGCCTGATGGTTTGGGTTCTAATCCCAGTTCTACCACTTGGCAAACTACTTAATCTCTTAGATCCTCAGCTTTCTCATGTATAAAATGCAATCTTGAAAGAAGTACAGCCAGGATGCTCCTTAGAAGCCAGGATGGAGTAACTTTATCTCACATATTTTGGACGTGTTATTGGGAGGGACCAGCCCCTAGAATGAGACATCATCCTTCATAGAGGGTCAGAAATAAAAGAAAGTCCCCAGATGAGATGGATTTTGACACAGTGAGTGCAACAATGGGCTCACACATAACAACAATTGTGAAGATGGTGTTTCATTCTGTTGTACATAGGGTCACTATGAATTGGAGCCAACTTGACAGCATCTAACAACAAAATGAGATGGCATTACCTTCATGGGGTTGTGGTGAGGATTAAATGAGTTAACCTATTCAAAGCACTTAAAACAGTGCATGGCTTGGAGTGAGAAGTACACACATTTGATACTGTCCTCATGACTATTAGTATTTATAAAGTTCTATTTTGAAAATACCTGAAGTGGATGTGGCATGAGTGTGAAATAGTTCTGTGGCTCTTCAATAATTCCTGCCTAAGGGTACCTGTTCCTCTCCTACCTTCATTCCTCGCCCTGACCTGCCAAGTGGATTTCATCCTTCACACCTATTTCTGTACTTTAAGTCCATAAAACAAAACCCAAGTCCATTGCCATGGAATCAATTCCAACTCATAGTTACCTGATAGGACATAGTAGAATGTCCCCAAAGGGTTTCCAATGCAGTAATCTTTACAGAACCAGACTGTCTCATTTTACCCCTTCAGAGTGGCCGTTGGGTTCAAACCACCAACCTTTTGGTTATCAGCTGAACCGTAATCACTGTGCATTAAGTCAGATCATCTTCTCTTACTTTAAGTCAGATCATCCCAAACCCACTCTCCAAATCTGCGGACACTCCACGCAGACATTTTTCTTTTTCCTTTTCCTCCACGAGGCTGGAAACATCTCTTTATGGTCATAGATGATAAACAACACACTGTGTTAAGTGTGTTAAGTGTGGTCCCCTTAGCTGTTGCCTTAGACTAAATTGATAACTGTGGGATCATCAAGATCAATGATGTATATATTTTTGCCACTTTGGTCACATATAGAAGAAGAGTTCTCCTGAAAACTGGTACCAATTTACATTTCGACCTGTAGATGACAGAGTGTTGTCATTTCTTGTTTTCCCCAGCCTCCCTCACTCTGAAGAAGGGACCATGACATTTGTCCCTGTATCCTCAATGTCTTGTTAAGTGTTCAGCAAGATTTGGTACAGCACATTGCTAAACAGCACAGGTGCTCTGAAGAAGCCTACAATTTAGTTTGCAAACTGACTACAGTTCAAGTGTAGGGACCTGCACTGCTAGAAATCCTACTGGGGTCAGAGGTCAGAGGAGAGGAGAGCACTATGGGTAGGAATGGCCAGCAAAGCCAGTGGAGGAAATGCCACTGAGCCAAGTCTTGAGGAATGAGGGGCCTTCCCATCCTTGGCAAAGCAAGGAATGGCATTCCAGGCAGGCAGCAGCCTAAGCAAAGGTGTGGTGGCAGGGATGACTAAAGGCTGTTTGAGGGGTGGTTCGATGAAGGCATTTTGTGCAGACATTGGAGGATCTGATTAGCACGAAAGGCAGGGCCTGGATAGAGGCAGGGCCTGTCCAACAGGCTAAGAAGTTTGGCCTCCATGCTGGAGGTACCAGCAGCTAAAGGGTGGAAAGGCTGCTCCAAGCAGGAAGGAAAGGCCGCTCCAAGCAGGAAGGTTCCTCACAGCTCTCCTGCCTGTCACCCTTGAGCTCTACCTCTTTCAAGCTGCCTGGCTGGTGCATCCTCATGAGTTAGGAAGGCCAGCTTTGGGCTGCTGTGGGGAGTGAAGACCAGGTGGGGCAGATGAGGCAGGGAACAGCTGTTTGTAAAGAAGTCCAGTTGCTGGGTCCAGGGCACCAGGTCTCAAGGGCCCCGATACACAGTGGTCAGAGCACTTGGCTGCTAACTGAAAGGCGGCAGTTCAAACCCACCAAGCTGCTCCTTGGGAGAAAGATGCAGCAATCTGCTTACAGCCTCAGAACCCCTGAGACAGTTCTACTCTGTCCTACAGAGTCACTGTGAATTGGAATAAACTCAACAGCACTGGGGTTCTTTATTTGTTTGCTTATTTTGGTTGAAAGTGGAAAACAGTTATACTGTCAAGTCAATTCCAACTCATGTGTCAGAGAACTGTGCTCCACAGGGTTTCCAGTGGCTGCTTTTCCGAGTACCTAGATGCTCTGATAGCATAGTGGTTACAAATCAGGCTGCGAATCGCAAGTTCAAAACTACCAGCTGCTCTGTGGGAGAAAGAGGAGGTTTTCTGCTCCCGTAAAGATTTACAGCCTCTGATTGGAATACCTAAAATGGGGCTACAGCGTACCTAGTGAACGAGGCTTCCTACAGAGCCTCTGCAATACATAAAACTATAGGTAGAAACTGGAACCACATCCAGATC
>NW_006408556.1:5053611-5069695 GCF_000296735.1 Chrysochloris asiatica
AACAACAAGGTGGTGTAAATAGTTAACATGTTTGGCTGCTACGTTGGAGGTTTAAGTTCATCCTGACTGGAAGGAAGTCCTGACCATCGGATTCTGGAAACCCAGCTGTAGAAAACCTTATGGAGCAGAAAACCCGAGTGCTGCTCGGGAACCCATGGTTTGCTTTTGGCTCCAAGTGGAGCCGGTGGTTTGTCCCTTACTCATCACTGTTGTCACACCTTGGCTTGGGCTGACAGTGGTTTTGGGAGCCTGCTGGTTGTGTCTCTCAAGAACTGATTGTATGTACACCATCTCTTCCAACTCTGGGGTCAGTGACATCGCATTGGTAGTTTGACATTGGTGATGGTGGGAGTATTCATATCGCAGAAATGGACAAGCACTATGATCAAGGCTCCCCATCACTGAGACAGTTTACCAGCTCAACACTGACATTTTCCTTCTGACAGGAAAGGGGATTGGGTTACTAGATTTGGAGAAGGGCAGGAGAGGAGAGTCTTGTTTAGAATACCCAAATGGAAGCTTCAGGAAGACAAGCATGCAGTAAATTTAGATTCCTAAAAGGAGAAGTCTGGCCCTTCACAAGCATCATCCAGTGCAATACAAGTAATTACAAATGCTGACTCTGTGGTAGGACTGCTTGGTCTTGAATCCCAACTCTGCTACTTATTAGCTGTGTGACCTTGGGCAAGTTGCTTCACCTCTCTGTGCCTCGGTGTTGTCATATGCAAAGTGGAGCATATTAATCAGTCTCATGGGATTCTTAGGGACATTGAATAAGTTGATGTGTGTAATGCTCTTAGAATAGTTTCTGGCAAGGAATTTTGCTCTGTCAAATACATAAAATAGGAAACTAAAGGATCCAGAGAGATAATGTGACTTATCTAAAGTCACACAGCAAATTGGAGGTAGAACTGTAATCAGAACCCAAGTCTCTGGCATGGCAGGTAGCCCTGCTGGTCTTGTTTGGGCTTCATTGACCTTAAAAAGGGTCCGGGGGTCTCTTGGGTTGATCTGAGTTCTGACATTGGATGTTTACATTGAAGGAGTGGAGGAAGCAGCCCCAGTGGCCTCTGTGTTTGCAAGGGACATCTAGAAATACATTAGGACTTGCAGGAAATGAAGCCAGGCAAGACAGATGGGGTGTGGCAGGTACACAGCCTCGTCTGCCTGGGGCAGGGCACACAGGAGCCCAGGCAGGCTAGAACCTCCATTACTGACAAAGACAAATTGGGCCAACATATTAGTTGCAAACAAAGAATACAGATAAGCAATAATAACAGCCTCTGCTTACAAAGTTTCTACTATGTGCCTGCCACCCAATCACTCAGCAAATATTGATTAAACACCTATTTAGTGCCTAGGTACTAGGGATTCAGCAATGAACCAAACAGAACAAGCACATGAACCTGCCGTTCTTGGAGAGGGAGACAGAGGTGCATAAGGACTTGCAGGGAAATGAAGCCAGGTAAGACAGATGGGGAGTGACAGAGACATGACTGTCAATGGGGAGGTCAGAGAAGACTCTCAGGCGACATTTGAGAAGGCCTGAAGGGGCACCAAACACCATGCCCAGAACTTTGCATGCATACTCATTAAATCCTGCCATCCCTGGCTAAAAAAAAAAAAAAGTAGTCTGTCAAGTGGATTACAGCCCATTCTCATGTGTGCCAGAATAGAACTGGGCTCCATAAGGTTTTCAGTGGCTGACTTTTTTGGAAGTGTATCACCAGTTCCTTCTTCCAAGGCTCTTCTGAGTGAACTCAAACCTCTAGGCTTTCGGTTAGCAGTTGAGCATGTTAACCATTTGCACCCCCGTCCCCCGGAACTTCTGCCACCCCTGGCTTAGGTGGGTATTATTGTCACTCCCACTTTACTGATGAGCACACTGAAGCTCAGAGTTTGTGTGCTCACCTGCTCAGGGCCACATGGCCTGCACGTGGTGGCACAAGATCCACACTCAACTCTGTCTCCCAGGCCACCGCTACCTCTCCATTGGTTCCCAGGAGTACACTTAAGAATGTGGAAACCACAAAGTCTGGGTGAGTTTACGGGGGTTAGTCAGTGTCAGAGGGAGTGCTAAAGTATAAGCACTGGACTGCTAAACGCAACATCAGCAGTTCAAACTCACCAAATGTTCCTTGGGAACTCTATACAGGGTCATTGTGAGATGGAACTGACTCGATGGTATAGAGTCATAGGGTTGGCAGGGTACAGACAGGGAAATTGAGGTGAGCAGGTCTAGAGTTCTGGAACTCCTCTTTGACAAAATGGGTTAGAGCTGAACTTCAAAGGTGAGGAAGGAAAGGTAATTCGAAAGACTAGCAAACTGACTAACCTCAAGTTTCAGTAGGGGCAGCATGAGGAACACAGGCAAAGAAGGGCCTGCCTTGGAATGGAAGCCTGGTACAAGCTCACAGTGAGAGAGTAGATCCCCCATTTCAGGGAATGTGTTCTGGTCCTTAGGTCAAATGCCTTTTACCATACACACAGGTCCAGCCACAAGCTGAGGGTTTGAGGACCACTCACACAGAACAAGGAAAGAAGAGTGCAAAGCCAAAAAAAAAAACCACCCAAGGACAGATGGTATTGGGACAAGCAGTGACCTGACCACATATCTCAGACACTCCACGGCATGCCTAATTTGAAGTCTATTCTCCTACTATTGTCTCCTCAGTGCTACCATTTAGGCCTTCAAACGACATCTCCTCTCTACCTCTTCTTATCCTCAGAAGCAACACAAAAAACTTTGGTTCATTCATTCATGAAATATTTATTGAGTCCAGTGCTGGTGGGGGCTCAGTAGTGACCACCTGGAGCCGTTGTCCTGTGCTGGAGCTGAACATCTCATAAGGGGTGTCTTAGTTACCTCACGGAGCCCTGGTGTGGTGCTGTGGGTTAATGCACTGGACCCTAAAGTCACCTTGAACAGCAAGTCAGTGGTTCAAGCTCACCAGCTGCCCCTCAGAAACTCTACAGAGGGTCGCTATGGGTCAGAACTGCCTCAACGGCACTTAACAACAGCAACAAGTTACCTCATGCTGCTGTAACAAAAGCTACCGTAAGTGGCTCTAAAGAACAGGAATCTATTTTCTCACAATTCTGGGTGCTAAAGTTGTATCCGTTCCTTCTGTGGGTCTCTGTCCTTGTTTATGGTGACCGCTGGCAGTCTTGGTGTCCCTTGGCTTGTGGACAGTCTTCACATGGCATCTAGCTTCCCTTTGGTGTGTGTGTTTCTGTGTCTATTCTGCTCTTTGTATATACCACTTAGAAGTGTTTAGGGTTAGGACTCACTCTACTCTGGTAGGAGGTCCTGGAGTAGTGCTGTAGGATCAGCACCAGAGTGCCCAATCACAAAGTTGGCAGTTCAAACCCACCAGTTCAAGCCCACCTTGGAAACCCTATTCAGGGTCACTATGAGTGATGGCACTATGAGTGATGGTAAAGGTATCATTAGCATAAGAAAAGAACCCCCCTTTATTTCCAAATAGGGTCAAATTCATAGGTGTAGGTATAACACACATTTTAGGTGGACACTAAGCCCTGAACTGTGAACCACAAGGTAGGCAGTTTGATCCCACTAAACACTCCTTGTGAGGAAGATAAAGCTTTCTGTTCCTGCAAAGATTTAAAGCCTCAAAAACCCTATACAGGGTCCCTATGAGTTGAACCCACTCAATGGTACTTAACAACAAGCCAATCTACAACAAGAAGCAAATGCAGGTTTATTAAAATTTTGATAAATATTACCAAGAATGGGAGCATGGTGGCTCCATATGATAAGCACTGGACTGTGAACCACAAGGTTCGCAGTTCAAGCCCACCTGCTCTTCCACGGGAGAAAGATGAGGCTTGTGCTATGAGTGGCAACCAACTCAACGGTACTTAACAACAACAGCAAAGGAAAATATAGAGATCAAGTGGAGACCTGGGCCTGGAGAGAAGATTTCATCAGCATTTTCCTAGGCCACATCTTCACAAGGTTAGGAGAAAGGGGTCATCCTGTGGCTGGGGGAAGGGAGCTGGGTCTGAGGGGTGAAGTGGAAAGGGAATTAACAGGAAGATGGTAGGTGTGAAGAGAGGAAGTCTACCTTCTGGGAACTAAGAAAGCTGACCCCAGGGCCTCTCCTAAGTGCCACTCCAAAGGACACTCCCTGCCCCGCCCTCCTGCCCTCCCCTAGACGATGAAGGAGAGGCCATCACAGCAAAAGAAGAGAGGTCTTGGGAGGAAAGCTCCTATACTTTAGGGGCGCCGGTGAGAAGGGGATCTGATGTTTTATTCCTGGATGGCTGTTCGGCTCAAGTTCTGAGTCTGCTGCCCAGCAGGGTATCCCCAGGTGCTCTGAGCCAGGTCCCCTGAGGGACTAACAGAGACAAACAGAGTATACCACAAGAATGATGCCCCAGGCCTAATGGATGCTAGGAGTGGGCACAGGGAAGATCCCTGACTTGCTTGGAAGGCGGATACCTATTCTTCCTCCACATAGCCACACCCAAATTCCACCTCCATTCAGGGGTTGATCAGATGTTGCCTCCTCAGAGAGACCTTTTCTGACCACCTGATTTAAAATTGCTGCCCTGGACCTACTGTATAGCTTTAAAAAAACTATTTTTAATGCAGTAGAGTCCGTTACAATTCATAGTGACCCCACATGTGTCATAGTAGACCTGTGCTTCACCAAAATTTCAATCGCTAATTTCTCAGAAGTTGATTACCAGGATTTTCTTCCAAGGTACCTCTGGATGGATCCAGAACTCAGCCTTCAGTTAGCTGTCTTCATTGACCATTTGTACCACTCAGAGACACCTTTATATCATAGCACATAACACCACCTGCCATTATGTTTCATTGACTCAGATGACATTGTCAGATATCAACATTTCCTATGGTTCAGCTTCATACTATACATTTATTTGTTCATTGGTTTTACACAACAGTTGTGTTTTTCATCTGCTTCACCCACTAAACTGTCAGCTCTGCATGGACAGGGATTTGATCTGTCTTCTCTGTTGCCCACCACTTAGATCAGTGCCCGGTACATCGTTGTTGTTCAGTGCTGTCGAGTCGGTTCCGACCCATAGTGGCCCCATATAGGGTTTCCAAGGAGCAGCTGGTGAGCTTGAACCACTGACCTTGTGGTTCAAACCGACTCTTATAAATGTTGGCTGAGTGAGTGCATGAATCCTTGGGCTGGGTAGTAGACAAAAACTTAGTAAGGGAGCTACATGTCAGTTGGAGCAGACCAGGGTGCAGCTTCTGGACAGCAAAAGGGTTGGGATTGAGGGACAAGCATTGGAGGGGCCTGGGCAACAGAGACCAAGCTGGTGCTTTTCACAGCCCATTGGAAAAGGAGCATCTGGCAAGCACCTAATTCAGTGTGCCAAGCACTGAATTAGACACTTCTCTCATCATCTCCTTTCATCCTCACCATGGCCTTGTGAGATGGGTGTTATTTTCCACTCCCATTTTGCAGAAGAGGAAACTGAGGCTTAGGGAAATAACTGACTTGTCCAAGGTCACAGAGCAGCCCCAGGGCAGGATCTTTCCTGTACATCTCCCTGCCTCCTTTCCACATTGGTTATTTCTTAGCATTTAGTCCCACCCCCACCCCCAAAGGAGCATGGGGATCTCACAGAGCTAGCACCAGAGCCTCAGGCTCCTTGGCCTGTTCCATACCTTGTGCGAGTCCAGAGAAATCGTGAGTTCTCATTTTGTGGAGTTGCCACTTGTGGTAGAGACGGCTGTAGTGTTTCAGGAGCTGCTGCCTTCCTGAGGCAAGATGGAGTCGGGGTGGCGAAGATGGGGGGAGAAGGGAGATCTGCTTCATAATCATCTGGGGCTTTTGTCTCAAGCTCTAAGAAGTCAGTCATCAATCCCCAAACCTCACAGAGACACCTTTATATTATAACACTCAAACCATCTGATGTTAGGTTTCATTGATCCATATGAAATTGTCAAATATCAATAATTTCATATGGTTCAACCTCATACCTCATGTCCCTACCCAGCTCACAGCCTAGCAAGGAAGACAATTCTACCATTAACAACAGCATTTGCCGTGTGCCAGGCAGTCTAAAAACCAGTTGCTCTCCAGTAGATTCCATGGTGGCCTCGTATGTATCAGATATGAACTGGGCACCACAGGTTTTCATTGGCTGATTTTTCATAAGTAGATCACCGGGCCTTTCTTCCAAGGTTGAATTTCCGACCTTTTGGTTAGCAGCCAATTACTTTAAGTATTTGAACCTCCCAGGGACTCAGGCAGCCTGGGCAGTGGTGAAATGTATGGATTCTGGGGCCAGATGCCAGGTTTGAAGATACTTCCACCGCTTCCTTAGTTACACGTGTCTTTGAGCACATTGCTTAACCTTTCTGGGCCTCAGTATTTTCATCCATATCAGGGGGTATAGTTTTGAATCAGAGAAAAACAGCCTTGACATCCAAGAGCTTCCTAGCTTCGTGTTGCTAGGAACTGGCTGTCACGTTGGGTCATCGTTAGACCAGGCCATGTGTGACCATGCTGGATCAACACAAAAAGAAGACCTCTACATAACCATGTCTGACCACAGACAAAACATGAATACTGTCCAGGCCAAACATCCCTTTCACTCAGCTATCACCAGGGACTGCTGCTGCTTTACCAACTACAGCGTTCACCTTGCTCGAGTCAATGTCTTTCTGGGGAAGATTGATTAAGATGCCCAGTCATATAAGTAGCCCCATTTCCTAACAGTATCCAATCCAGAACAAACTGGCCCCTGAGTCACTAAACACAAGCCCAAACCCAATGGGAAGTCCTTTCTAACACCCTTTTATCTAGACCCCTTGTGGTTCTCCATGGTGTGTGTTCTTGCTTGCTGCAAGGAACAATGACCCAACTTGTTCACCCCCAAGTGTGCTCCAGGGGATCTGTAGCTGGAGGCATGGGTGTACTATCTCACTGGGTGGTTGCAAGGAATAGACAATACACTGCAGCTGGAAAAGTATCTTCCAAGGACTCTTTCAATTGAATTCTTATGCTTTAGAGGTCCCTGGGTGGTACAAACGGTTTGTGCCCAACTATTAAGGAGCTCTGGTAGCGTAGTGATTACGAATCGGGCTATGAACCTTAAGGTCAGCAGTTTGAAACTACCAGCTGTTCCGCAGGAGAAAGATGAGGCTTTCTGCTCCTGTAAAGATTTACAGCCTCAGAAAACCTTTACAGGGTCGCTATGAGTCAGAACCGACTCCACGGCACATAACAACAACAACAAACCTAAAGGACTCCTGGTGTGACACTGTAGGATAAGCACTAGACTTGGAACCACAAGGTTAGCAGTTCAAACACACCAACTGTTCCTCAGATACCCTATACAGGGTCACTATGATTAGAATCAATTTGGCACTTAACATCAACAACTAACCTAAAGATGGTGATTCAAATACCCCCAGGAAGGAACACCATGGAGATCTCCTTTCATAAAGATCAAGAATCAGTTCTACTGTAACACATGAGGTCGCCAGGAGCTGGAATCATTGACTACAATAATATAGTGTTCTTCATATTTTAATATCATGCCCTTTTTGTAAGGAGGACACTCAGGTTCAGAGAGTCCGGGGAAGGCATTTGACCCAATGTCACAAGGCTAATAAGCGGCAGAGCCAGATGCAAATATAATTCTCATTCAAAGGTGGTTCCCTAAGTCAATCTCCTGTTTCAGTGTGACAGGGCAGAAGACAACACTGGGTCAGCATCTGGAGAGAAAAAGAACAAAGGGGTCTTGGTGCTTCCAGAGGAGACAGTGGGTGGGCCAAAAAAGGGGGCATCAAGGAAATCCTCAGTGAATCCCTCCTCTTCCTCTCCCATTCATACTTCCCAGACTGGATCCTCCAAAGCACTCCCCTCTGGGGCTGTCTGGTTGCTGAGTAAACACTGACTGAGTGAGCGGGGATGAGTGAAGGGGTGGGGGGAGCCCTCCTCAGACCCAACGTGGGAGTCAGTGTCAGAGGAGTCTGAGGACTGAGTCACTTCCTGGACTTTGCTCTAGAGGCATCCAGAGCAACAGTCGGAGTGGTTTGTTGCAGGATTGCACCCACTTGGGCAGAAAGTGCGCACTTCGTATTCGTATCCCTCATCTTCCTGGGCTCGCCTCAGCACGCTCCTGTTCTCAAGACACACTGAGTGGATGCAGCTACACTTCCTTCTCCCCTACCCCAGGGTCTGGCCTGAATCCCAGTCCTTTGCCTACCTTGGAGAACTGGGTCCCCAACCAAGTTGTGTCTCCAGACACCTTTCCTGTGCCCCAGATCTAAGTTGTGGCTTCTAGCACACTGTTCTGTGGGGGAGGATTAATAACAGATATAACAGATATCTGACTTTGATTTTAAAGGGTTGTGGTGGTGTATTGGGTTAAGCATTGGGCTGTGATCTGCAAGGCTGGTGGTTAAATCAACTGCTTCTCCTGAGAAGATGAGGTTGTCTGCTCCCATAAAGATTTACAGCCTTGGAAACCCTATGTAGAGTCACTACGAGTTGGAATGGAATCACGGGTAATGGGTTTTCTCTTAGGCCTGAACCCAACATTAACAGTAAAAGCCTGCCTCCCCTCAAACTGTAAAACTATTAACTTGTTTTTCCAGCTTGCTGTTGTTTTTGGTTAAGTGCATGGAGTTAGTTCCGACTCACAGAGACCCTGTATAAGGTTTCTGATGAGTAGCTGGTGGCTTTGAACCTTTGAAGAGTGTTAATAGTAGGAAACTGGAGCCCAGTTTAACACAGTGAAAAAATCTTTGCAAAACCCTTTGTGACAAAGACATTGGTTAACCTAAGCTAGTTCAGAGTTTATCTAATAAATAAATTTTTTAAAAGTAACTTTAGATAATTTCCTTTTCTTCCTGAAAGATGAAGTTCCTTTTATCATTTTTAAACCTCTGGACTGCAAATAATGTTCAAATGATAACTACCACCCAAGACCAGAGACCACACCGAGCAACCTGATGTCATTTGATCTTGGTGGTGGGGACAAGGTTCAATTGTTGTTGTTGCTAAGTGCCTTCGAGTCGATTCCGACTCATCCTGTGTAGGGTTTCCAAGGAGCCGCTGGTGAGCTTGAACTGCCGACCTTACAGGTCAAAGTGACGTTGCAGTCTGGCGCATTAACCCACAGCGCCGCACCAGAACTCCATGTACACTCAAATAACTGAAATAAACCCTATGTTTTGATTTACTTGAGCTTCGGCTGTGTGGGTTTGTTGTTGTTGTTGTTGTTGTTGTTGTTTTGACCATGCCCAGCTTCAGAACCAAGGTGCCTTCTACTGGTACCATCAACCCCCAAACTCTGAAATCATGCAATTCCTCAAGGCTCACATTGCCTTCTAACTAAAGGGTCCTAGGGCTGGAATAGGGAGGTGGGAAGAAGGCAGGAAACATAACAGACACCCCAGGCTGGTTGGACTGAGAGTTATGGTTTGACCTACATTTTTAAGTGCCATTGAGTTAGTTCTGATTCTGTATAGGGTTTCCAAGGAGCAGCTGGTGAGTTTGAACCATCAGTCTTGTGGTTGGAAGTCCAGTACTGGATTATATGTAATGCAGACCCATTTCCTTATGGAGTAACACCTCTCCTTCTTCCAACCTGCACACAGATGACAAGATACCGTCGTGGTCAAGAGCGTGGACTCTAGAATCAGGCTGGATTAGCTTCTCCACCTAGCTCTGTCCCTTCCCAGCTGTGTAACCTTGAGCAAGTTACTTAACCTCTCTGAACCTCAGGTTGCTCATCTCTAAATGAGGATAATAACAGTACTGACTCACAGGACTCTTACCAGGATTAAGTGTATGTAAAACACTTATAATAATGACTGGCACATGACCAACACAACTAAACCAAAACCAAAAACACTGTAATCCAACTCACACCAGTCCCATAGCACCGAGTAGAACTGTGTAGAGGGTTCCAGAGGCTGTCAGTCTTTACTGCCACAGATTTCTCCTGCAGAGAGACTGGTGGGTTCAAATTGCTGACCTTTTAGTTAGCAGCAAAGTGTTTATTAAATAAGTATTCTTTTGATTTTTTAATGGGCTGACTCTTCAGTTAATTCTCCATACATTATTGTTCCTATTGTGTGTTCCTAACTAGTTGCTCCTTGCAAACCCTAGGGCACTTAACAACAACATTGTGTGTTTTTCAGAAGCAAGGATGGTGAGATTTCATCTCTTGTACTATTCTCAGGAGGGACCAGTGCCTGGAGAAGGACATCATGTTTGGAAAAGTGGAGGGTCAGAGAAAAGGAGAAGACCCTCAATGAGATGGATTGGCACAGTGGCAGCAGCAGTGGGCTCAGAAATAACAATTGTGAGAATGGTGAAGGACTAAACAAGTGTTTCATTCTGTTGTGCATAGGGTCACCATGAGTCAGAACTGACTCCAAGGCACCTACCAACAACAAATGTGTGCCAGAAATGAGTAAGACCAATTTCCTACCCACCATGACTGTTGGACATTTCTGTGGGATCCCTGCACCCTCACCCCAAAATGACCTTCCAGGGTACCCCTGGACAAGGAAGGTCATGCTGTGATAACGGCTTGGGGGTCTGCAGATTCACTAGTACAAATCTCCAGCTTGCTGTAGGCCATGAATAAGGTCTTCCCCTTCCTCAAGACCTGCTCTCTTGCTTGGACAAAGTGAAGCTAGTGGTCCTTACTCCTTCCTCATTTCCATCTCCAGGCCATCATGGAATCAGACAATTTGGGGATGGAAGGGTCTTCTTTGCTCCTCAGGGGCCTCTGTGATTTTATTTGAACACAGAATCATCTTCTTCAGGCTGTACAAAACACCAGACACCAGGAGCCAAAAGTCCTAGCTTAGAACTGTCCTCTTGGGGCATTAAGTAGCCAGTAAAAACTCTGCTCTAAACTGGCAAGTTGAACTGGGACTGAATATTTGATTTTAGGGAATTATTGTGATCAATTTTAGATGTAAAATGATATTGTGGTAATGTTTTTAAAAAAGAATCCTTATCTTTTAAGGGCTACAAAAAATATTTATGGGTGAAATCTGATGTCTAGGCTTTGTTTGAAAAGAATGGGGTTTGGAGAAGGGTGTGTATATAAAAACAAAGTTGTCCATGAGTTGATGTCATTGTTAAAACTGAGAGATTGGGGCCATGGGGTTCTTTAGATTAGCTACTCAAAGTGTGGCCCAGAGGTCCTCTGACCTTGGCGATTGCTTAGCGATGCAGACCCTGACCCCTTCAGGGCCCCTCCTACTCAATCAATCTGCATTGTAATAAAATTCCCAGGGGTTCGTGTGCACAAATCTGAGAAGAGCTGGACTAGTCTACTTTTGTATTAGAATGAAATTTCTCATAATAAAAAGTTTGGTTTGGTTTGGTTTTTATCCATAATTATCTTCAAAGTGCGTGGAGAGGTCTTTTTTACAGCTAGGCTGTCAGGGAGCGAGGAAACCCACTCTTTCCAATCCTCAGCTCCACTGTCCCGTTCCCGCACTTGGACAGAGGCGCCTGACTTCTCCAAGGCAGCCCCAAGTCTGCTCTAGGTGGCGCAGGACGCCTGCCGCTTCGAGTTCCTTCTGCCTTCGGGACCACACACTGTCAGACCTGGATAGAAACCTGGGCCTCTCCGGCGCGGGGGGTTGTCGAGGCAGGCCCGGGAGTGGCCGCGCCCCGTGCACCTGGGCGCGTCGGCAGGTGGGAAGCGTCGCGGGCCCAGTGTCCCCGCCCTCGCGGGAGGCGGAGCGGGAGGGGCGGGGCAGGCTCGGTCCGGGACCGCGGGCGGAGTCCCGGGCTGTGTGAGCCCCGCGCTCCGCAAACACAGCAGCCACACTGGGGCTGCCGAGATTGGGTTCCCGGGATGAGCTTCACCCGGAAAAAGGGCTTCTACAAGCAGGACGTCAACAAGACCGCTTGGGAGCTGCCCAAGACCTACGTGTCCCCGACGCACGTAGGCAGCGGGGCCTATGGAGCCGTGTGGTGAGACCCCCGAGCCTGCTCGGAGCACAGGGGGCGTGAGGCTGTCGGGGCACAGAGAGACAGGGGTGGCGGGGGCGGGATAGGTCGCTGCACCTGCCCTCTCGGGCTGACCTTGGGTGTTCTCTTCTGCTGGGCACCCACAACCTTAACTAAGGAGCCCCAGGGCCCAGAACCCCGCTGGCTTTGAAGGCCCCTCAGGGGCTTTTCCGGAAGCTGGGAGGAAGAGGGAGGCTGGGCAGCAGGGTGGAAACTGAGGGAGAAGATCCTTCCCCAAGGGGCCATAGTGCCATCTCACTTTTCCTACTGGGCAGCTTGTGGGTCTCTGAGTTAAATTAGGAGGTCCAAAGAGGAGGAAGTGACTTGCCTAGGCCCAGTTGCTTGGAGAGTGAAGTTCCCGCCCAGCACCTGACCTTGTCCACCTGAACATGTCCACCTGAACATGTGTCTGACTGCTACGGGGCACCTTGGTTTTGCCCCCCCACCCCCCTCCTTGGGCTTCCCTCTGCATATTCCCGGTGATTGGCATCATCTCTCTGGCCTAGCCCACCAGAGGCATGAGGGGATGGGAGGGAAAGGACTGGCTCCGGAGAGCCACCGGGGATGTACCCCCCCACCCCGAATCTGGAGTGGGTGCTGCCTGCTGATGTACCTGTGCCCATACAGCTCTGCCATCGACAAGCGGTCAGGGGAGAAGGTAGCCATCAAGAAGCTGAGCCGGCCTTTCCAATCGGAGATCTTTGCCAAGCGGGCTTACCGGGAGCTGTTGCTACTGAAACACATGCAGCATGAGAACGTAGGCTGGACCTGGAGGTTGCTTGGGGAAGGCCCTTCAGTGCTTTATGGAGACAGACTGAGAGTGCAGAGAGCTCAGAACAGGGCCCCTTGGGACAGGATATGGGAGTTTCCTCCGGGCATTGGATCCTTGCTTGCTATAGTAAACTTATTCTCCTCATTATAAAAATGGGGATGTCAGGACCTGCCCTTGCTCACTTCCCAGGAAGGGCAAGAAGAGCAGAGTGAGCCACAGAGCAGAGTGAGCTTTGTAAGATGCCAACTGATTGCTTCCGTGTTATGAGGAAAAGGACACAGCAAACAGGTGATTCCTTCTAGGCCCAAGAGCTAGTGGCCAGCTCCTGGCTACTGTTGTTTCTACATGTGACCCAGATCCTAATGATAACAGTGGCTATTTACTGAGCACTTACTATGTCCCAGGCACTGTTCTAAAAGCTTTGCATAAACGAACTTGTTCAGTTCTCACCATGCCATAAGTGATATTACCCCCATGTTACAGGTGGGGGAGGGATGGGGACACAGAGAGGCTCACAGGTTGTATGGCTAGTGAGTGGGCTTACTCCTAGGCAACCTGACTTTATATCTGAGTGGATAACCATTATTACCCGGCCCCATCTGATAGCAATGACTAGGAAAACAGGTGACCTAGCGCTCGGTCTGCCAACCAGTCTTTACTTCAGAACACCTAGATTGGAGGGCAAACAATTGAAATTGTGATTTAAAAATATTGTATACATTTTAGGTCCCTCCCCTTTGGCCTCCAGCCTGGGGTCATCTTGTCCCTGGTTGCAAGCCAGCCTTGCTGTAGGTAGAGATGGATGTGGCTGGAGATCCAAGATCAAGAGCAGAGTTGGCTGACTGGAAGGTTCCTTCCCAGCCCCTTCTTTACATTCTTTGTCACTCATGGGTCCCTGATTGATTTGACACTGGATTTCTGTTGTTTGTCCTGAACACCATACTTAGGAACTGGGAGCACAGGAATGCTTCCCACCCCCACCCCCACCCCCCTTCAGCATGATTTTTTGTCATGTTTATTGCAAGTTCATTCTCAAGAAGGCTAAGGACAAGGTTCCTGCTGGAGATGGCATATTAGGAAAGGCTGGGTGGTCCTGTGTGTGGCCAGGGCTCTGGGGGTGGGGGGAGGAGAGGGCATTGGCTGTCCAGCCCTTACTAGTGACCTTTTCCCCAGGTCATTGGGCTCCTGGATGTCTTCACGCCAGCTTCCTCCCTATGCAACTTCCATGACTTGTGAGTGCGCGCATCATGTTCTGGGGCGAGTTTGTTGGTCGGTCTCTCTTACTATCCTAGAGCCTCTTGGGGGAGGGTCCAGATTCTCTCTTGGGGGCTAGGGTGGGTGCTTCTTGCCTTGTGTCTCTGGGCTGTCAAGAAGTGATTCTCATGGGAGAGATTCTTTCAGCCAAAAGAAGAGAGAAAGACAGGCAGGAAGAGGTATGAGGGGTTTGGCTGGATGCGTACTTAGCCTTGAAGAGGATATCCCGAGTGGCACTGTGGGCAAAGCTTGGGCTGCTACTGAAAAGGTAGGTTTTTCAAACCCACCAGCCATTCCATGGGAGAAAAATGAAGTGGTCTGGTCTTGTTACGATTTGAAATCTCGGAAACGCTAAGGAGCAGTTCTCTTCTTGTAGAGTCACTGTAAACCTGAATTGACTTGGTAGCAGTGAGTACTTGGCCCTGAGCTATCTGCAGAGCTGCTTGGCTAGTTACTCAGTCTTAACAACATACACACTCACACACACACACACACAAACATCCAGCCCTCACAAGGTTTGTAATAACTCAGCTGACCATTCACTGGGGGCCCAGGTGTGGACTTTGGGACTCCTAGCATAAACTGAAGATTGGAAAGCCATGCTTGGCACTGGTTGATGGGGTTTTTGAGAAAATTACCTAGAAATCAGAAAATCTCTTTGCTAAATTCATGTTTTAACTAGTGCAGGGCCTGTTCTAAAATTTGGGAACCTTTAGAAAGATGGATTTTTTTCTTTTTAAATCCTATTTCATTGCCACTGAAAGCCTCTTAGTTAGCATGCTTTTGTTTTAAATTTAATGGAATACTTTTGAATTGAGTTCTTTCCTATAATGCTGGTTGCTGGGCTTAGCACCAGGATTTCCAAGTAGACAAGGACCCTGCCCAAGTCACCATTGTTGGGTAGGGTGGAGGGTGCAGTGGGCAAGTTTTGAATGAACAGTAACAGTAGTGTGGGCTCTAGGTATGGGCAGAGTTCTGGGGACTATGTTCTGTGTTGGAGATCATCACAGAGGAATGATTTTTGAACACAGTCCTAAAGGATGAGTTGAAGTTTGCCTGGAGTAGAAGGGTTTGAAAGTGGAAGTAACTGTGTGGGCAAAGGCTAAGGTGCAGGAAGAGACAAGACTGTCTGGGCAGTACTGAGAAACGCAGTGTGGCCAGTGAAGACCAGTAGCTGGTCCAGTCAAGTCAAGAGTTCTGACTTGATCCTACAGGGAACCTAAAGGTTTCGAGTAGGGAGGTGATGTGGTCCTATCAGGTTTGAGGATGCTCTTTGGCTGCAAGAAGCATTGGTGTGTCAGTGGTAGAATTCTCACCTTTCATGCAGAAAGCCTGGGTTCAATTCCCAAGAACTCATCTGGTGGTGAAGGTCTGCTTGTTGCTGTGATGCTGAACAGGTTTCTGCAGAACTTCTAGACTAAGGCACACTAGGAAGAAAGGCCTAGCTATCAAGATATGAATATCAGCTAGTGACAACCCTGTGGATCACAGTGGCCCATCATAGAGATGGTTTCAAACTGGGTAGCATTTCCTTCCAGTGTGATGGGTTCTCCCTGAGTCAGGGACTGGCTTGACAGTAGCTAACAACAATCCTGTGAGAAAGGAGCAGGGAGCAGCTCTGAGGAGGAGGGCAGGTCTAAAGGCCAAAGTTAATGACCTAAACCTTGACCTAAAGTCAAGGTGATGAGATGTCAAGAGGAGACTTAACACCCATTTGGGATTGAATGTTGTATCCACTGGGATCCAGTGGTTGGTTAAGTGAGATGGCCCATGTTCCTGCTTGGAATATAAGGAGGAAAAAGAATTGGTCTTGGGTGAAAGACCTGAACTCTACTTTGGCTACTTTACTATTTTTTTTTTTTTCTTAAATGTTTTATTGTGAATTATGTGATAGTTTACATGGGAGAACATTAGTTTTACATTCTTTCTATCCTATATCATCTCGTTGCCATGGTTACAATCCCCTCAATGCGATCCTTCCCCAGTACCCCTCCAGGTCTTCAGCACACAGTCGCTCTCCCTCTCTGGATCTAAAGTCTCCAGTTGCTCCATC
>NW_006408556.1:5071149-5089401 GCF_000296735.1 Chrysochloris asiatica
TAATTGTTCTCCCATCTGCTTTGTTCTTCCATTCCCCGCTCCCTACTTGTATATTGCCCCCTCCCTAGCACCCAAACTATCCTGTGTCTAATCCCTGCCCTGTGCTCCACCTTCCCCTCCCTCCCCTCATCCACCCCCAACATCCCAATAATCAACAAAGGGCTACTTTACTTTTGAAGGTCCTATGTACAGTTGCAAACAAATCGGAAACTCAGGAGAGGAGAGTCTGCACTAGGGCCAGGGACAGGTGAGTGGAGTGGTAGTGGTGGTTATGTGCCATCAAGTCAGTTCCTACTCATAGTGACCCTGTATAGGGTTTCTGAGGCTGTAAATCTTTATACAAGCAGAAAGTCTCATTTTTTTCCTGTGGAGCAAATGAAGTAAATTTCAACTGCTGACCTTGTGGTTAGTAGCCCAGCTCATAAGGCACTACACTACCAGGGCTCCTCAGGTAAGTGTAGAACCTGGTAAGATAGAGGAGAATCAGCAGATGACTTTGAGAAGGTATCAGACTTTGTGAAAGGTCCAGTAGGAAGAATGGGAACTGTAATCTATCTATTTGATCTTGAGCCTACCTGTTGATGACCTAGATCTGAGCAATTTTGGTGGTGGGGCAGGAGCAAACACTAGGTTATAAGGAGAATGGCCCAGGGTGGCACAAATGATTTGTTCTTGGCAGATGGGCAGTCCAAATCTCCCCAGAGACACCACTGAAGAAATGGCTGGTGACCAATGGAGCACAGTTCTACTCTGACACACTTGGGGTCATCATGAATCAGTATTGACTTGATGGCTACAGGTTTCAGGTCTGGATGTAAAGAAAGTGGGGCCAAGCAATGTGGACCACCCATCCTAGAAATTTGGTGGTGAGGGAAAGAGTTTGGAGAAGGGGTGGTCTTATGAAGAAGCAAGGTCAAAGGAAGGCGACTTCAGGACAGGGAGACTTCAGCAAGTTGTAGGTTGAAAAGAAAAAACGCGAGGCCGCTCAGAGACAAGAGACAAATAAGAGAGGGGGATTGTAGGTGGGGCAGGGTCCTGGCAGGCGGAATATGATCAGGCAGAAAAAGGCTTCAGAACTTCAGATGCTCACAGACATGGCCTCAGTCACATTATTATTATTTTAAAAATATATTTTTTGTTCTGAACTTTACTGTTGCTACCTTGAGTAACAGTTACATTTTGCTGAGCTTGGTCTGTTTTGCAATCTGTAAGACAGTGCAATGGTCCAGCCACCTCCTTCCTTCCTTCCTCCATCCCCCTTTCTTCTCAGAAGGGCAGACACTCTGTTTGTTCATAGAGCCATCTCAGCTGGGCTTGCCTCTCCAGGAGAGAAAACATTTGGATAGGAACAGAAGGAAATACTCGCAGATGTTTCTAATTGGAGCAGGGCAGGGAGAGGGCACCTTTGAAGAGAGGTGACACAGCTTCATTGGTTTTCTTGAGAACACTCCAATTTAAATGTTTACTGTGAGGGCTGCCTACAAACTGTGCAGTCTGCCATGCAGAGGGTGGGAGCCAGGAGTCAGGAGGCCTGGGTTGGGGCGTGGCTGGTTCTTCTTGCATGCCAGAAGTCATCTCTAAGGCCTCTCTGTTCTGCACATTACATCTCCTCTAAGCTCAGACCTGGGACTGGGTTGGGACTGTGAACTGTTCCAAGAATTCCTTGTACCTTCCAGCTATCTGGTGATGCCCTTCATGCAAACGGATCTGCAGAAGATCATGGGGATGGAGTTCAGTGAGGAGAAGATTCAGTACCTGGTGTATCAGATGCTCAAGGGTCTTAAGGTGGGTGGAAACTTGGAGTCCAGCAGAGAGATCTGTGTTTTGGGAAGGCCAACCAGAATGCTCCTTAGAAGTGAGGATGGGAGACTTGTGCTTACTTACCATGGACACAGCATCAGGAAAGGCCAAGTGCTAGAAAAGGACATCAGGTTTGGTAAAGGGGGAGGGTCGGCAAAAACTGGAGAAGCCCTAAACATACCAACGATCCTAAAGATGGCATGGGACTGGGCAACCTTCCCTTCTGTTGTACAGAAGATCTCCTCACTGTATGACAGGCTGCACACAGCCACTAACAACAAACAACAGGCCTTGGAGGCTGGGGGAGGCGCATTGTGGAGGAGGTTTCTGAGCCAGCCTGAAGGGCCTGGTGCAGAAACTGGGGCAGTGGCTTCATCCTTCTCTCCTTCTCTTTCTGTCCATGCAGTACATCCACTCAGCTGGGGTCATCCACAGGGTGAGTGCTGCCCCTGCTGCTGTCCCCTGGGGCCCGTATCCCATCCCTAGAGGGGCTCTTCATAGAGGGAGGCCTTGATCCTCAGGAACATGGAATGAGGCTTCTCAGACCCAGCCTTGGCCCAAGGCAGCTTGATGGGGAACTGCTACAAAGGAAACAGACTCTGAGCTGTGTGTCTCAGGTTCCCAGAATAAAGAATGCCTTAGAGCTTGATAGTGTAGTGGTTACAAATCAGGCTGCGAACCTTTAGGTCAGCAGTTCAAAACTACTAACTGCTCCGCAGGAGAAAGATGAGGCTTTCCGCTCCCGTAAAGATTTACAGCCTCGGAAACCTTGTACAGGGTTGCTATGAGTTGGTTCCGACTCCACGGCACAAAACTATGACTAGAGCTTGATGGGTTCTTAGAGGACACCTAATCCAACCCTTGTTGAGCAGATGAAGACCATGGGGCCCAGAGGAGGGAAGGGCCTGGCTGAGCTCACACAGCTGGCAAAGCCAGGATGAGTGTCCATCTGCCTCTCAGCCCAGTGCTCACCTCTTCCCTCTTGTTCAGGACCTGAAGCCGGGCAACCTAGCTGTGAATGAGGATTGTGAACTGAAGGTGAGCAGCTGCAAGCAGGGTCATCTCAGGCTAGGGGTGGGCCTCTCTCCCACTGGAACCTCATGAAAGTGAGCTATTTCCCCTGTGTCCCCTGAGTCATAGATCCTGGATTTTGGGCTAGCGCGGCCAACGGACGCTGAGATGACCGGCTATGTGGTGACCCGCTGGTACCGGGCCCCTGAGGTGATCCTCAGCTGGATGCACTACAACCAAACTGGTCAGTGGTCATCCGTCACAGGGAAGCACAGAGGGCAGTTTTCCTAGGCCATCTGGGTGCTGACTGGTCACCTGGTCCTGGTCAGTGAGGTGACACTTCCTCCTTCTCCCTCCACAGTGGACATCTGGTCTGTTGGCTGTATCATGGCAGAGATGCTGACCGGGAAAACACTCTTCAAGGGGAAAGACTGTATCCTTCATTCAGGGAGTCACTCAGTCAACAGACACTTTATTATATTTTTATTTTCTTAATGCAGATGGGATACATGCTCCCTGTTGTGTACCACCCAGTCAGTTCTCGCTCACAGTGACCCTATGGAGGGCTTCCAAGTTGGTAGGTTTGAACCACCGGCCTTGTGGTTAGCAGTGCAGTGCTTATCCTACAGAGCTGTGGCATTCCCTACATACTTCCTACAGAATGCGTTTTAAATGCAGAGAAGCAAAGTGCAGAAAACCAGTCACCTCAGGGGGCAGTGATGGCTCAGTGGTAGAACTCTTGCCTTCCAGGCAGGAGACCTGGGTTTGATTCCCGCTTAGAGTACCTCAAGCGCAGCTACCACCTGTCTGCCAGTGGATGGAGGCTTGTGTGTTGCTGGAATGCTGAACAGACTTCAGCGGAGCCTCCAGACTAAGCCAGACCAGAAAGAAAGGCTTGGAGATCTGCTTCTGAAAATGAGCTAAGAACCCTGTGGAGCACAATGGTTTGATCCACAACTAAGCTTGGGGATGGCATTGAGCCAGGCAATGTTTCATCCACTTTGCAAGGGGTCACCAAGAAGTTACCTGTAGTTCCACCCTCACTCAGTAGGAAATGCTGCACAGTTTGGACTTCACACGTTACCTGAGCACCCTATGAGGGGTGGGCAGGAAATGAGGAGACAGACTGGTTGTCATAAGGGCTGGGAGGACAGCCTTCCAGGACCAGGAACATTTGTGAGGAGAAACCCTTCAGTGGTCTGGCAGGCGGTTAGGAAGGCCTACAGAGACTGAGTGCCGGAGGATAGCGCTCCTCTCCTGAAAGCAGGTGGGGGCTAGGTGGGTGTGGAGTATAGGCTGTCTCCACAGATCCATCTGCAGAACACCAAGCCAGCCTTAACCCACTGACCAGACCTGGACCAGCTGACGCAGATCCTGAAAGTGACTGGAGTGCCGGATGCAGAGTTTGTGCAGAAGCTGAACGACAAGGCGGTGAGGGGCGGACGGGGTCTGGGCTGCTCAAGGAGCAGGTAGTGGGGCCCTCTGGGGATGAGGAGCCACCTGCACCTTCCCCTAGTGTCCTTCTGCGTTGGTAGGCGCTCTTGCCTTCATTCCACTCTCATCTCTGACCTGAGCTGTCAGCTCTGCTCACTGGAGCTTTTCTGAAAGCCCTGCTCCATACCTCAGGCCTGAGCCCCAAGGGGCTGACAGTTGGTGATAACTGCATGCTTTCTGTCTTCCAGGCCAAATCCTATATCCAGTCCCTGCCACAGAGTCCCAAGAAGGATTTCTCTCAGCTCTTCCCACGTGCCAGCCCTCAGGGTGAGCCTGATACCCAGTGGGTGGGCTCTTCTGGGCAGCCTGGATTTGGGATGTAAATAAGGGGGTTCATGGTTCTGTTGCTGTAGCCAGAGACCTGCTAGAGAAGATGCTGGAGCTGGATGTGGACAAGCGCCTGACAGCCTCGCAGGCCCTTGCCCACCCCTTCTTTGAACCCTTCCGGGACGCTGAGGAGGAGACAGAGGCCCAGCGGCCGTTTGATGACTCCTTAGAGCACGAGAAGCTCACAGTGGATGAGTGGAAGCGTAAGAGCTGGGTGGGGCCTCTGTCCCTGCCTTCGTGTCCCTGCTGTAGGCTCCCTTTCCTTTGCCTTGTTGTCATGCCTGACCGCAGCCCACCCCGCTGCCCTCCCGGAGACTCCTGGCCCTTCTCTCAGAGTAGTGTTATCTCCTGCTTGGCTTTCTTTCCTTCTGACCTGACTCCTTGCTGTGTCTGAGGGGCTCTCTCGTGCCCTCAGTGCCCCTTACCCACCGTGAGCCACCCTGTCTTCTCAGAGCACATCTACAGGGAGGTGGTGAACTTCAGCCCCATCGCCCGCAAGGACTCACGGCGGCGGAGTGGCATGAAGCTGCAGTGACTCCAGCAACCTGGGGACCACCCACTGCCAGACATTGTCCCTCGGACCAATATTTATTTGCCACTCCTGAAGTTGATTCTTCTTGGAACATGGTCATCCAAGCAGAGGTGCTCGTGAAGGAAACAGACCTACTGGACGTGGGATTCAAAGATGTTGGTTGGGAGAACAGCTTTGATCATAAAATGCCCCTTTGAAGACTAGCCTTGTGTGGGGTCCTTTCCTTCACCATCGTGGTGGGGCCGAGAGGGGTGGGCTGAACTGGGGTAGGAGTCTACAATGATGATGATGTATTGGTTTCTGAGAACCGCTGTACAAGCTACCACACACTGGGTGGCTTAAAATAAACAGAAATGTACACTCCATTCTGAAAGCTAGAAGTCTAAAATCAAAGTGTCAGATGGCTGCACTCCCTCCAAGAGCACTGAAGGGGGAAAAAAAATCATTCTTTATCTGCTCTGAGGGAAGGGTCAGGGGTCTTGTTTGCTTCTTCTTAGTTTCTGGTGGCTCCCAGCGATCCTGAGCATTTCCTGGCTTGCAGTTGCACACTCCAGTCTCTGTCTGCATCTTCACATGCCACCTTCCCTGTGCTCTCTCTTCATATAAGGACAACAGTCATTGGATTTAGGGTCACCCTATTTCGGTATAAAGGAGTTCTGTGGCACCCTGCCTTAAGCATTGGGCTGCTAGCCATAAGGATGGCAGTTTAAAGCCACCAGTTGTTCTACAGGAGAAACACAAAGCAATCTGCTTCCATCAAGATTCACCGCCTCAGAAATCCTGTAGGTCACTCTGACTCAGAATTGACTCCGCAGGAGGGGGCTGGGTTTGGTTTTGGTTTAGTCTAGTAGATCCGTCTCAATCCGCAAAGATCCCATTTCCAAATAAGGTCAGATTCTGAGGTTCTGAGTGGACATGAATTTGGGGACACTCTTCAACCCAGAACAGATGGTCACAAGGGAGGGTCCCTTCTTGGGCTCTGTGTGCCAACAGATGGAGTCACTGGAGTTACTGCAGTGTTATGGTGGGACAGGGGTGTTTGGCTGCTGAGTTCAGGGAGCTGCACAGAAAGCTGCAGCTGGTGGGGTGATACACTCAGGTTATTTGGGGTGAGTGCTAGGCAGTCACAATATGGAACAACAGCAGGTTTGTTGACTGGAAGCTGTAGAGGCCAGAACAGGGCTTGTCCTGGCTTTCTGCTTCATTTCTCCAGAGCTTTAACTTAACAATGGTTGGATTCATCTATTCAGATTTGAAGAACTTTCGTAGAATTAATTCCCACTTGCACCAGCAGCTGGGGAACCTGGCCCAGGTGTGTCTCCAACCTTACCATGCTTCAGGGAGCTTGCCAACACCTTGCTCCACCTGCAGACATTCTGACTTAGGAGGTCTGGGGTGAGGAGCATAGACTGCATTTGAAGGTGGTCCCACACCCCTTACCCAGGCCGGGTGATTCTGGTAGATAGCAGATCATAGTTAGGGATACAGATCACTCGGTATGTTGGGAGGCCTAAATGAGAAGCTGACAATACAAGGGTGATGAGTTTTAGACAAGCTTCATGTTCTCATTTTTCAGATGTTAAAATGGACCCTCCCCCCAAAAAACAACAACAGACAACCCTGAGGCTCAGGTCTACTAGGGCAGATATCCACAGCTAAGAGGTGCTTGAGCTAGGATTTGGACCCAAGCAGCCTTGACCAAAAGCTCCTAATCCAAACTTGGATTTGAGGGCTTCCCAGCCTCTTCTTCATCTCCTAGCCTGTCTGTGAGCTCCTTCCAGGCCATCTGTGTCCATGGACTCCCACAGAGCAGCCCTGATATCAGGGAGGGAAGAGTAGATGGCCAGAGGGATGGCCATGTCCGGCCATAGCCACAACCCTACAAAACTCTCCCAGATTCTCTTATTTAAATCCTTCAGTTTACTACCTTCTGAGACTCTTGATTGGCTCCAAGGAAAAGCCCAGCCTTCTTGGCCTGGTATTCAGTCCCTTACATTCCCTCTAACCTCGTTGACACCCACCAACTCCCATATTCTCCACACCATTCCTACATACATTGAGGCTCACTCACCATGCACATTAGCAGGCAAAAGTCTCTGAGAAGTCCTGCAATAAAGAGATCTGTTCACCATTGTTTAATCTGTTGTTGTTAGGTGCTGTTGCGTCGGTTCTGACTCGCAGTGACCTTGTATAGGGATTTTGAGCAACAGCTGACGGGTTCAAACTGCTGACCTTAATCCTACAGCACCACACCAGGACCCCATTGTTTAACCTTTGATGTTAAATGTCATCAAGTCAGTTCTGACCTATAACAGCCCTATATAGGGTGGCAAATTTGAACTGCCAACCTTGCAATCCCAACCGACTTTGCAGGCCAGCATATTAAACCACAGTGACACACTAGGCAGCCAGTCAGGGATCCCTGGGCATTCAGCTACAGCAAGGGCATCTGCCTCGCTTCCCTCCCTTGTGAAATGGTGTCATTGCACTGTGGAGACTACTGCAGATGCCTGGGTCATCCTGAGGATGAAGATAGTGTCAGATGTGCCTGGTGAACCAGCCTGGGGTGGTGGCAGGTTTCCTAGTGAGGGCAGGGAGTCCGGAGGCAGAGGTGGAAGAGCAACCCTGCAAGGAGGGTGTGAACAGCGCCACCTAGAGGCTGGAGACTTGGGTTGCAATGTTGTAATTGAGTGCGGCTCTGACTCATAGCAACACTGTTATGGCACTGTGGGTTAATGTGCCAGACTGCAAAGCCTTTGAACTGCAAGGTTGACGGTTCAAGGTCACCAGCTGCTCCTCAGAAACCCTATACAGGGTCGCTATGGGTCGGAATCGGCTCCACGGCACTTAACAACAACATAGGGTTTCCAAGGAACGGCTGGTGAGCTTGAACCACCGACCTAGCAGTCCAGTGCATTAACCAACAGCACCACACCAGGCATGGCTCAACATTCACTGGCACATGAACTATGTAGTTTTATCTTTACACTCTGGTGGGAATTTCTTCACGTCTTTCTGGAGGGCATCACTAGAACCACAGCTGAAGAGGGAGGAATCTTTCTCCCCTAACTCAACACTCTACTCTTGGCTTTTGTGTCTTTAAATTCAGTTGAAACAATTCCACAAGAATCAGTTGTTGTTGTTGTTGTTGTTGTTAAGTGCCATAGAATTGGTTCTGACTCATAGCGACCCTGTGTAGGCTTCTTAAAATCTTTGCAGGAGCAGAAAGCTTCGGTGACGCTTCCTTATTCCACAGTGAGCTCAGAGCACTATTCTCATTCTCCTCAATACTCCAGTGATTAATGAGAAGGAAGATTTTCTCCTTCTGCACAATGGGCAGCAGAGACCCAAAGCTGCTCAATTAAACAGAATATCCAGTGAATTGTCATCACTGAGCCTCCTCTGAGATTCCCTGGGACTGGTGCAGGGGCCAGGTGGAGCTGGAACCTCATGTCAGCTCAGCAGCTGCGCTCCCTGCGGTATTGTGGCTACCGGGCAGGAAGGACTCTGTCAGAAAGCCCCAGCCTGTTAACAGGGCTCCTCTAGGCTGAGGGCTCTTGATCGTGGTGTGGCGCTGTGGGTTAATGTGCCAGATTGCAAAGCCTTTTGAATTGCAACGTCAGCAGTTCAAGCTCACCAGCTTCTCCTTGGAAGCCCTACATATAGTTGCTATGGGTTGGAACCAATTCGGGGGCATTTAACAATAACAACAACCCCTTTGTTAAGGAGCTCTGGTAGTGTAGTAGTAGTTACACATCAGGCTGCTAACCTTGAGGTCAGCAGTTCGAAACTAGCTGTTCCACGGGAGAAAGATGAGGCTTTCTGCTCCTGTAAAGATTTACAGCCTCGGAAGAAACCATATAAGAAGTCGTTATGAGTCGGTACTGACTCCATGGCACATAACCACCACCACCCCATTGTAGTCTGGTGAAGTTATGGATCTCTCCCCAAATATGTATATGCATAAAATAAAATGTATAGGCTTGCAAAGGAATCTGTTAAGTGCATCACAGTGGCCCTGTTTTTGAAGAATGGCTGGTAGGTTTGAATCACTGACCTTGTGGTTAGCAGTCCAGTGCTTATCCTATAGTACAACACCTGGACTCTACAAAAGAATATAGCTATGTTGAAATACAGTCATCAAAATGTTTTTTTTTTTGTTATTGTTGTTTTCAATGTGTGATGTGGTAATGCATGGGTTTATTTATAACACACTAAATAACACGCCCTAGGGGTGGGCCTCTTGGTCCTTGTTTGAACAGAACATGGGAACACTGTTGTTTGAACAGAACATGGGAACACTGAATGGTTTAAAATTAAGAAAGGTGTGCGACAAGGTTGTATTCTTTCATCATACTTATTCAACCTGTATGCTGAGCAAATAATCCGAGAAGCTGGGTTATATGATGAAAAACGTGGCATCAGGATTGGAGGAAGACTCATTAACAACCTGCGATATGCAGATGATACAACCTTGCTTGCTGAAAGTGAAGAGGACTTAAAACATTTGATGTTTTAACATGAAGATCAAAGAGCACAGCCTTCCGTATGGATTGCATCTCAATGTAAAGAAAACAAAATCCTCACCACTAGACCAATAAACATTCTTATCAACGGAGAAAAGATTTAAGTTGTCAAAGACTTCATTCTTCTTGGATCAACCATCAACACTCACGGAAGCAGCAGTCAAGAAATCAAAGGACATATTGCATTAGGCAAATCTGGTGCACAAGACCATTTTAAAGTGTTGAAGAGCAAAGATGTCAGCTTGAGGACTAAGGTGCACCTGAACCAAGCCAATGATATTTTCAATAACCTCATATGCATGTGAAAGTTGTACAGTGAATAAGGAAGACCATAGAATAATTGATGCTTTTGAGTTATGGTGTCGGGGGAGAATATTCAAAGTGCCATGGGCTGCCAAAAAAACCAATAGATCTGTTTTGGAAGAAGTGCAGCCAGAGTGCTCCTTGGAGGCCAAGATGGCCAAACTACGTCTCTTATATTTCAGACATATTGTCAGGAGGGACCAGTCTCTGGAGAAGGATATCATGTTTGGTAAGGTGGAGGGTCAGAGAAAAAGAGGAAGACCCCCAACGAGATGCATTGGCCAAGTTGCAGCATCGATGGACTCAAGCGTGGCAACAGTAGTGAGGTTGGCCCAGGATCAGGCAGTGTTTCGTTCTGCTGTGCACAGGGTCGCTATGAGTTAGTGCTGGACTTGATGGCACCTAACAACAACAACAACAACAGGGGTGGGCCAGAAGGAGCTCTGGTAGCATAGTGGTTACCAGTCAGGCTGCTAACCTCAAGGTCAGCTGTTTGAAACTACTGGCCGTTCTGCGGGGGAGAAAGATGAAGCTTTCTGCTCCCGTGAAGATTTATAGCCTCAGAAACTGTGCAGGAATGCTATGAGTTGGAACCCACTCCATGGCACACCACCGCCAGGGATGGGTCAAAGTTTTGGTATGGCGCTGTATGCTAAGCACTGGACTTCTAATCACAAGGTCAGCAGTTCAAACCCATCAGCTTCTCCTTGGAAAAGCTATACAGGGTTGCTAGGAGTCGGAATCAACTCAACAGCACTTCACAATAACAGTAACAAGAGTGGATCAGGAGTCCTGAAGGCGCTGTAGTTTAAGCATTGGGCTGCTAACCACAGGCTAATAGTTCAAATCCAACAGTCAGCTCTGAGAGAGAAAGATGAGGCTGTCTACGCTCACAGAGATTTGCAGTCCTGGAGGCCCTAGGTTCCACTCTGTCCTATGGGATTGCTGTGAGTCGGGCATGACTGGGTGGTAGTGGGGTGGGGTGGGTTTAGGAGTAGGTGTAGTAAATGCACATTGGGAGGCGGTGTAACTGCAGCAATAACAGGACAGTGAAAGGTCTGTGCCTGTATTGGCACTAGGAAGACAACTGGCATTTGTTGTCTGTATTCATAATGGAGGAAATGGTGGTGAGTAATGCGAAGGAAGGAGCCCAAGTAAAGCAGTGGTGAAATGCTCTGTGGCTAACCAAAAGATTGGTGGTCCAAACCCATCAGCCACTCCATGGAAGGAAGATGTGGCAGACTGCTTCCGTAAAGACTGATAGCCTTGGAAACTCTGTGGACCGTTCTACTCTGTCCTAGACAGTTGCGATGAGCTGGAATCAATTTGATGGCAATGGGCAAAGTTGTATGTTCCAGTCCAATGGACCCCTGGATTCTACAGGTTGTGGAGCCCAATTAAGAACTACTGTTCTAGATACATATCCACTGATGCTGTTTCTTAACACTGCCTGTATGATCACGAAGCTAAGTTGTAAATGCTCTACTCTGCACCTGGGCCTCCCAACCTCACTATCCAGGTAGGGATGGGTCTAGTTGGGGCATTTGCTCGGGAGTTTGTGGAAGTCTTTATATCCAGATTGTGAAAGTAGTGGAACTGTCCTATCCTTACCTCTCAAGCCATTTTACTAATGAAGATATTTATTCCCAGAGTGAAACTGGGATTCAGGTCTCCTCCCTATTAATTAGTGCTCTGTGCTTTCTGCTGCAATTGTGACATGATTGTTTCTTGAGATTCGTCTGTGTGTGTGTGTGTGTGTGTGTGTGTGTTTCCCCTGACAATACTGAGATGCATTTGTGTGCATATGGTGTTTGCAATATTGCTCCTATCTCCCCAATAACCACAGGCACAAAGGCAGCCAGACTCCATGACAGGTTTGAGTTAACTGGCCAAGAGAAGACCCTATCAGCAAGACACTTGTTTCTCTCTACTTCCCAAAGGCCATCATGGAGAATGCAAGGAGGGCTCAAAAAGTTCATGGGAAAATTGAATTAAAAATCATAGAATGCTTTTCCATGAACTTTTTGAAACCCCCTTAAATGCTGCTATGACTCCTGGAGAGGAAAGAAAAAGACTAGGGGTGAGGGAAAGAATGTGTTGGAGAATAGTGTGGCCCCTCCGATAGGAAATTTCTCCTGCCTGGGAAGAGCTAGAGGTTTGTGAGCTCCCGTAGTCATTTGGGACTGTGCCCAGCTCCCTGTCAACACCCTGGCAAAGCTCAGGAGGAGGCTTCTGGGCATGCCCTGGGAGGTTGGGTGTTGGCTGAAATTCCTGGGTTTCGAGTGTGGCATGGTGCAGCAGAACTGGGACAGTAGACATCTGTACATGGTTGCTTGTCTACCCATCAGCCACTCCCCCTCTTCTTCCTTTAGAAGTATTTTGTTCAGGTGGCAACTTGCTCTGGAAGATGGGCCTCTCCTCTAGCTCCAGGGGTGAACCATGATTGCTCTAAATCAAGTGTGCTAATTTTCCCTTTGCTGGTGATTGATACAGTGCTCAGTGCTGCCAAGAGGACCTGGGGGAAATCTGAGAAAGAGTTCCAGGTGACCTGCACCTGCCACCTGCCCTGAAGATGTTATTGTGATCTCTGATCTCTGGAAGTCTCTCACCATTTTTTTAAATTGATTTATTTTAAAGGGCAAAACACTTAGATACTTTGAATACAAGTCCAACAGGATTACTCTGTCAAAGTAAGCAATGATGTCAATACACTTTCTCATTTCTAGGCAGTCACGCCAAACTCATCTGCATCTTCTCTCAGTCTGATATGTTATTCATATACAGTCTTTGCATCTGCAATGCAGCCTACAATTTCCTGAGGATACATTACAATTTCCACATCTTTATCAGTAACTTTAAACCCAAATTCATCTTTCACAGCTATGATGATCTCTGCTGGGTCCAAACTGTCTAATAACAGGTCTTTCATAAAGTAGGAATTTATCTAAAGCTTTTCTGGGTCAGTCTTATCATAGAATTTCACGACATAAAGAACATGGCCCTTTGATTCCCTTTGATGCCAAGAGGGCATGTTGCTGTACTGGTGGTCCAACCGTGTGACTACCTGGAACCTGCCAAGTGGCCGGGCTGCTGTCTGGCAGTCATTTTGTGACCATGAGGCAACAGGGGTGAGTATGACATGCCCACACAGTGAAGCTGATAGGATAGCAGGATGAAAAGATCCTTGGGGAGACATCAGGAAGCTGTGAAATCACCCCTGGGACTGTCTGTCTCTTGATTTTTTGTTATGTGAACTCACTAGATGCCTTTGCCGTTTCCATCAATATCTGTCAGGACTTCTGCTATGTATAACCTACACGTTCCTCACCAACACCACATCTCAGTGCCTAAGTACAGACTTAATTAGAGGGGTTTTCCTCATACCTCTGCATGCAGGATCCCCAGTAATTATGGCAATGCGACATATCTTGGCTTTAGAATCTCTGACTTGTCCTCCATCAGAGGAAGCGGTGCCTCTATCAAATCTCACTCTATTGAGCCCCTTCCGGTCCTTGTGCTGCATACCATGGTCATTAAGTGTTTGGATTCTGGAGGCACACCACCTGCTACTCTGCCATTCCTACATTGGGCCTCAGTAGCCTCATCTGTAAAATGGGGATAATGATAGTACTCACCCCAAAGATTGCCGTAGTTACTAAGGAAATTAACATAAAGAAAGCAGTCAGAACAGTGCCTGGCACATCAAAAGCACTGGCCAAGTGTTAACCACACTTTTTATCATTTTCTCTACCACATCCTCTTCCCTTCTTGATTACCCCATCTTCTTGACATCGCTACTTCCTCCTTCTCAACAGCTGTTTTCTCCGTTCACCTGGTGTGCTTCATGTGTCTGCTCACATAGATACCATCCGGGTCTTTATATTCCTGCCAAATCATTTTAAAAGAGGACCCCTTCCCAGAGAATACCTTTACACATGCTTTCGGCATCTACCCTTCTTCCACAAACACCTTCTTCTCTAGGCCCCTTCACACTTGTACCAATTTGTGCCTATTAGCACAGTGTCCACAGCAACTTCCCTTCTGCTAAAATCTGCTGCGTCAACCTCAGGTGTTACAGAACAGAGTGGCTCCACAGGGTTCTCTTGGTTGTAATCTTTAGGGAAGCAGATCACCAGGTCTTTCTTGCATTGTGCTGGATGGTTTTGAATAACCAATCTTTTGATTAGTAGTCAAGCACATAGCATTTGGACCACCAGGTATCTCTCATTGTTGTCAAGTACAGTTGAGTTGGTTCTGACTCAGCAACCCTGTATAGCATTTCCAAGGAGCAGCTGATGGGTTTGAACCACCGACTTTGTGGTGGTTAGCATTCCAGTGCCTATCCTATAGTGCTACACCAGCATCTCCCATTGTTGTTGTTGTTGTTATGTATCGTGGAGTCAGTTCCGAACCATAGCGACCCTGTATAGGGTTTACGAGACTGTAAATCTTTACAGGAGCAGAAAGCCTCATCTTTCTCCCATGGAACAGCTGGTAGTTTCGAACTGCTGTCCCTGAGGTTCGCAGCTCGATTTGTAACCACTACGCTATCAGAGCTCCTTAACATCTCCCATTAGAGGCTTCCTTTTATCCCTTCTGTTGCCAGGCTCTTCTTGCTTATTGTTTTTTAGACACCTCATCCCTCTTGCCTGCAGGACCAAGTGCCATCTCTTACCTGGTCATGTTAGTTTTCATATTAAGAACCCATTTGGGTACCAGCCATTCTATGACCCTGGCATCTGCAGCCTCTTATGTAAAGTCAAGAGGCAGAAGAATGTGGTGTTAAAGGCCTGGTGTTTGAGTCCAAAAGGACTTGGGATTGAGTCCTAGCTTTGTCATTTATCAGCTGTATGCTTTGTTGTTGTTGTTGTGTGCTGTCGAGTCAGTTCCAACTCACAGAGACCCTGTAGAAGGTTTTCAAGGAGTAGCTGGTGAGTTTGAACTGCCAACCTTGTGGTTCAAACCAACCTTGCAGTCCAGTGCTTTATCCTACAGTGCCATACCAGGACTCCAGCTGTATGCTTTAGGGTGAGTAACTTCACTTCTCTGAGCCTTATCTTCTGTTATCCTAAAATGAGATAATAGAAGAAGCTACCTTATTGATGAGGATCAAACGCACACACAGAGAATGCACAATAAATACTAGCTGTTTTATTATTGTGTGGTGATTATCAGATGTTGTTAAGTGCCTGAGTCCTTTCCAACTCATAGTGACCCTGTATAGAGTTTCTGAAGAGTGGCTGGTGATTTTGAATCATCAATCTTGTGGTTCAAACCGACCTTGCAGTACAATGCATTATCCTACTACCAGTGGGGGCTCCAAACAGTCGATGATAATGACACTCCTGTGAATATCAGCTATTACAAGACACCGTCCCTGCTCTCAACTTTTGTGCGTTGTGCTGGTGTAGCACCAACCTAGGAAGGCGACTTCCCATCCCAACAGCTGGGTATAAAACCTTCAGTTCATGTAAAATCCACCCCCCACCTCCCTCTCCAAATCTTCAAGAATTCTTCACACTTCTTTTGGTGGGAGTAGGGGGACAGTAGGAATGTTTCACCACCAGTTTCCTTCATCCTTAAGATGGTGAAGGGCTTGAAACAATAGGTCACAGAGGATTAGATTTTACCCCTTTGGCAGTTATTTCATGTTTTGAAAGAACTCTATATTCATGCCAGTCAACAGCCAAGTAGGGACCAGTTGACGTCTTAGTTTTCCTGGAAAAATCAATAAAGCTGCCAAACTGAGATGGCTGCATTGTGAAATACTGTTAATGTTCTGGAAAATTGTTCTAAATTTGAAGGTTTTTGTTTTCAATGGAAATTCTCTCTCTCTCTTGTTCTTCCCTTCCTCTGTTCCTCCCTCCCTCTCTTCTCTCTTTCTTCTAAAAAACTTTCAAGCCAATGTTGCCAACTGCTGAGCCAGTTCTAATGTGTTGGGTCTGGGCATCAGGTTTTAAAGGTAGCTGAAATGGGATCTGGGTCTCTGCCTCTCTCTGAGACCTTTCCATTGTGTCTGCCCAACTAATCAGCACCTTTCTCAGCCTGTCCGGGAGCTGGCTTGCCTTTGTCTGTCTTAATCCCTTCTTGTTTCCAATCTTTTGATGGCAGTAAAATCATGATTCTAGTCACCTTCTTCAGAATTAGGAACAAAATAATTCCAAAAGCCTTTTCTCTGTGTAAGATATAAAGCTGTACTTTTAAATTAAAAAAAATAATAACTAAATAAGAGTTCTGTTTCTCTAGATCCTCACCATCATTTAGTGTTGTCAGGAATGTCCGAATTTGGGGCATCCTAATAGCTGTGGTGTGGTGCTATTAGGTTAATGTGTCAGACTGCAAAGTCGTGTGAACTGCAAGGTCAGTGGTTCAAGCTCATCAATTGCTCCTTGGGATTCTATGGGTCAGAGTCGATGGCACTTAACTGACTCAACGGCACTTAACAACAACAATAGCTGTGGAGTCTCTGGGTGCTATAACAGTTAACAAAGTTGGGTGCTAGTCAGAAGGTTGGAGGTTTGAGTGCAACCAGAGATGCCTTGGAAGAAAGATTTGACAATGTACTTCTGAAACATTTAACCACTGAAAATCCTCAGGAGCACAGTTCTGCTCAGACACACCAGGGGGTCACCATTTGTCAGTCTACTCAATGACAACTGTTTGTTGTTATTTTATAGGGATATCTCATTGTTGTTTCAATTTGCACTTATCAGTCATGCAAACATCCATGTAATCTTGGGGATGGTGGAAATCATTTTCTATTTCGCCCACTTGGATGCTGATCAGCCCAGAGTCCACTTTGGACTCTTTCTTATCTGGTCTTCTTCCTTCCTGATCTTCTCAATCTTTTACTATTCCTATGTCTACCCTTCCCTTCCCTTCCTGTCTTAAAAGCAGGGTCAGATGCCAGAGGTCCTGGGCTTAATAGGAGAAGGTAGTAAGTCTTTGAGATTTTTGAGAGTGAAGCATCTACAAGAAATACTAGTGCTCTTTCACAGCAGAACTGTAGCACTGTAGGATAAGCACTGGACTGCCAACAAGGTTGGTGCTTCAAACCTACCAGCCGCTCCTTAGAAACCCTATATAAGGTTGCTATGAGTCGGAGTTGACTACATGGCACTTAACAACACCACCACCACCATTATGCTAATAAAGTCTTCTTGCTTTGGTCTATCTTCCTAAAATCCATATCAGAGAAAGGAGTGAAGGGGAGAAGAAAGAACAAGGTCATTTACAGCAGGCAATGGTGTTCCCTTTTTATTTCCCCTTATTCTCTGCTGTGTTGTGGAAACTAATGGATGCTTAATTGGGAAATACTGACCTAATGATGGAGGTGAAGGTAAGAATTAAAACACCCAGAAGTCTGTCAACATCTGGGAGAGTCATTGGAGTCTACATTGCTGTTGTTAAGTGTCATCAAGTTGGTTCTGACTCATAGCGACCCTGTATAGGGTTTCCAAGGAGTGGCTGATGAGTTTGAACCACCGACCTTGCTGTCCACTGGTGGTCCTCCAGCTCCACACCAGGAGTTTGCACAGCCCACAGATCAAGAGCTTGTGCTAACATCATTGTTTTCTCCAGTGCCAAGGTCTCCTCAGCTGCTCCTTGGGCTCCGTGTGTGGACCCTGATCTCAGAAGATGCTCCTTTTAAAAAAGGGTTCCTTGGCCAACTATTTTGGCAACTGCCCTATGCTTTATCCTACTCTTGAATATTTACAAGGGATAAAAGTGTATCAGGAGTGCGGTGGCTCTATATGTAAACACTGGACTGTGAACCAAAAGGCCTGCGGTTTGAGCCCATCAGCTGCTCCGAGGGAGGAAGATGAGGCTTTCCGCTCCCATGAAGATTTAAAGCCTTGAAACCCTATATGTATAAAACCTCGGAACAGACTGGATGGCACTTAATGATATAACAAGAGCATTAGCACTAAAGTTTACTCCTTTGCAAAGTATCAAAACAGCTTTAACATCATATCATCCAGTAGTTAATAAACTTATTTAACCATGGACTTTTTTTATGCTTTAAACATCTATTCACAAAAGTGGAATGCACTTGGGAGAATGCTCTGGAGTGGTCACTCAGGTATTTTTAGCTTTAATGTTCTTTCAATTCTTCACAAACATACCTTGTGTAGAAAACAAGAATATTGATCAAGTCTCAACCAGGGAAGAAGTTACAGAGTGCTCAGATTTAAATCAAGCAGTTCAAAGAAGAGGGAGATTCAGAAATGTGAGATATGGGGATCTAAACTCTATTAG
>NW_006408556.1:5090236-5096544 GCF_000296735.1 Chrysochloris asiatica
TGTTCCCTCTTTTGAGCTATTGCATCCATAGGTCATAGCATTCTTTTGTCTATCATTTTGTTGCATGTTTCCTAGGTGCCAGGAACTATTATGGGCACTTTAAGTATATTCTTTCTAATCTTCACACATGGACTCCTGGTGTGGCACTGTAGGATCAGCACTGGACTGTGAATCACAATATCAGCAGTTCAAATCCACCAGCTGCTCCTCGGAAACCCTAGACAAGGTTGTTATGAGTCAGAACCCACCAGACGGCACTTAACAATAACAAATCTTCATTATTCTCATTTTATAGATGTGGAAACCGAGTCTCAGAGAGTTAAAAATGTTTCACCAAAGTTTTCTTCTGGCAGCATAGTTTGCTCTTCTTCTTTCCATTTGCCTCCTCATGTTGAAGGCTCCTGTATTCATTTCCTCGGGCTGCCACGACAAAGTGCCCCAGCTGTGTGGCTAATGACAACAGAAATTTATTCCCTCATAGTTCTCGAGGTTAGAAATCTAAAATTGAGGTCTCTTTGAAGGCTCTTTGGGAAGCCTCTTTATAGCTTTGGGTGGTTGCCTTCAGTTCTAGGTGTTCTAGGTTATAATGTCTGCCTTCATTGTCACATGGTGTTCTCCTGTGTCTCTGGATCTTCATATGGTATTCTGTCTTCATATCATTGTGCCTCTGTGCATCTCTCTGTGTCTAAGTTTTCTTCTTTTTATAAGAACACCCTGATCCAATATAACTTCATCTTAACTAATTACATCTGCTAAGACCTTTTTTCAAATAAGGGTACATTCTGAAGTTCTGGGTGGACATGAATTTGGGGAAAAACCCTATTCAGTCTAGTATGCTTCCTTTTCTATTTATGTTCCCTGTTTGATGGTTATTTCTAGTCACATGGTTTTAAATACCATCCTGGTGTGATGATGCAAGGTCAGTTTGAACTGCAAGGTTAGTGGTTCAAACCCACCAGTCGCTCCTCAGAAACCATATACAGGAACCAACTTGACAAAACTCAACAGCAGCAACAGCATATGCTGTAGGATAAGCACTGGACTGCAAGGTCGGTTTGAACCAAAAGGTCAGCAGTTCAAACTCACCAGCTGATCCTTGGAAACCCTATACAGGGTCTCCATGAGTCATAAACGACTCGACAGCACTTCAATAATAACACCAAATATATTGATGAATACCTTGGAGCATTTCTCTGAATTTCAGATAATTCAAAATCTTCACTTTAAGGTTTTAGAAAGGAAAGTTGTGGTGGAGTAACATGCATGTATTATGATCACTGTTAACTCTGGACACAAAAATAAAAATCACAACTACTTGAAGGCACTGAGAGATCGGAAGCGGACAGAAGCTAGAGGAGAGTCAATCACAGAAAGAAGGAGCTGCAGTGGGTGAGATTTGTGATTCTGAAGCTTTTTGTCTAAGGGCTTTCTCCAGTACCTGTAAGCTTGGGACAACCAGAATTCAAGCATTAAGCTGCAGTCTTACAGGTTTTACAAGTTAGAGAATGGGGTTGAGGAGTGCCAGAACCAAGAAAGAAGAAGCCACAGACTGGGGAGCCTAAAAACACAAATAAAATTTGAGCAAATCCTTGACTGGCTCCTGACCTGTACGTAATGCTGTTGTTAGGTGCCAGAGTAAACATCCAGGTCTTTCTCCCATAGAGCCACTGCCAACCTTTCAGATGGCAGCCCAGTGCTTAACCACTGCACCACCAGGGGTCCTGTGCATATGCAGGGCATACTCCAAGGAGCCCAGCAGAAACAACAAGAAAGCAAAAGATAGAAGATAGAAAGGATCACAGAATTTAGAATCTTAAGACTGCCAGATTAACTGTTTGGGAGAAATGAATACTCTTGTGAGGGAAATAATAGAATCTAGATTCTCTATGATGTCTAGCACAAAACACAGCATAAACAAAATGAAACTAAACTTGCAAAGGAGCAGGGAGATGTGATCCATGGTTATGAGAAAAGTCATCAAGAAACACCAATCCTCGGATAACTCAGATAATGAAATAAGCATGCAAAGATTTTAGAACAGTTATTTTTAAAGTATGCTCAATGATTTAAAAGAAAATATAGTCAAAATTTATGAACAGACAGGTCATTTTGGCTGAGAACTGTGAGGGGACTTTTTTAAATTCATGGAATTAAAAGATAATGGAATTTTCTCATGACATTTTGAACCCTCCTTGTAGAAACGATAAGAAAGAGCCAAATAGCAATCCTAGATTATTAAAGTCCAATATCTGAAGTGAAATGTACTAGATAGGCTAACACCATATTAGAGATGGAAGAAGAAAGAGTGGACTTGAACAACAATCGATAAAATGTACACCAATCTGAACAACAGAGAGGAAAAAATACTGGAAAATGGAAAGAAAGCTTTAGCAAATTGTAGGACATTTTATTAAATTGTAGAAGATGGGTCTTTCTGCTCCTGTGAAGATTTAAAGCCTTGGAAACCCTATACACATAATTGCCATATGCAAAATAGCCAATAGCAGTTCATTTCAGTTCACAAGTGCCTAGGATACTGATGTTTATTGGTTTATTTCATTTTTGACAAGTTCCAGTTCCTCAATTCAGACTTTGTACACTCTACATTCTGATTATTAATGGATGTTGCAGCTGTTTCCCTTCATTTTGAGTTGTGTGCCATCAGCAAATGAAGGTCCCAAAAGCTTTATTCCATTTTCATCATCACAGTCAACTCTACTTTGAAGAGGCAACTCTTCCCCAGTCGTATTCTGAGTACCTTCCATCCTCAGAGGCTCATCTTTTGACACTATAGCTGACAATATTCTGCTGCTGTTCATAATATTTCAATATTCTACATTCTAGTACCATCTGACTGTGTTCCACTGCTATTCATTGAAATGGTAAAATGTAAGTTAAAAAATTAAAATATGTGTATTTATATATTTGAAGCACTTGCTAGTAGTAATCCAAGACTCCAGCTTTCAGTGTGGATTGCAGTTTAACATAAAGGAAACAGATCTTTACAACTAGACCAATAAGTAACATCATAATAAATGGAGAAAAGATTGAAGATATCAAGGATTTCACTTTACTTGGATCCATAATCAACATCCATGGTAGTAGCTGTTAGATGCTATCCAGTTGGTCCCGACTCAAGGCGTCCCTATGTACCACAGACAGAAACACTGCCTGGTCCTGGGACAACCTCACAATCATTGCTATGCCTGAGCCCATTGCTGCAGCCACTGTGCCAATTCATCTCATTGGGGGTCTTGCTCTTTTCCTCCAACCCTCCATTTTACCAAACACAAGGAACTATGGGTTAATGTGCTAGATTGCAAAGCCGTTTGAACTGCAAGGCCGACAGTTCAAGCTCACCAGCTGCTCCTTGGAAACCCTATACAAGGTGGCTATGGGTCGGAGTTGACTCGACGTCACTTACCAACAATATCCTTCTCCAGTGACTGGTCCCTCCTGATAATATGTTTGAAGTATGAGAGATGAAGTCTGGCCATTCTGGCTTCCAAGGAACACTCTGTCTGTACTTCTTCCTAAACAGATGTTTGTTCTTTTGGCAATCCATGGTCCTTTCAATATTCTCCTCCAACTCCATAGCTCAAATGCATCAATTCTTCTAAAATGGTCTTCCTTATTCACTGTCCAACTTTCACATGGATTGAGGTTATTGAAAATACCATGGCTTGCACCAGGCGCACCTTGGTCCTCAAACTGACATTTTTGCTCTTCAACACTTTAAAGAGGTCTTGTGCAGCAGATTTGCCTAATATAATGTACTGTTTGATTTCTTGACTACTGCTTCCATTAGTATTGATGGTTTATCTGAGCAAAATGAAGTCTGACAACTTCGATCTTTTCTCCATTTATATGGGTTTTGTTTATTGGTCCAATGGTGAGGATTTTTATTTTCTTTACACTGAGATGCAACCCATACTGAAGGTTGTGGTCTTTGATCTTCATCAGTAAGTATTTTAAGTCCTCTTCACTTTCAGCAAGTAAGATTGCATCATCTGCATATCGCAGGTTGTTAATGGTAGTAGCAGTCAGGAAATCAAATGACTAATTGTACTGGTCTGTCAGTTTGTCATATCTTAGTGGTTTGTGTGTTGCTGTAATGCAGAAAGCTATGCCACCAGTATTTTAAATACCAGACAGGTTTAAACAGAGCTTCCAGACTAACATCAACCAGGCATAATGAAAGGCAGACCACTTCGGGACAGATAGGCACTGAAAACGTTATGAATAGCACCAAACCATTGTTTGTTTAATGCCAGAAGATGATCCTCTCAGGTTGGAAGGCACTTAAAATATGACTGGGGAAGAACTGCTTCCTCAAAGTACAGTTGACTCTAATGATTTGAATGGAGATTATGATATCTCCAGTATCGTGATAGATCACTACATATTTTCCAACGACTGATCCTTCTTGTTTCCAACCTTTGCATTCCAGTCTCCAGTAATTATCAATACATCTGGATTGTATGTTTGATCCATTTCAGACTGAAGAAGCTGGTAGAGTTCATTAATTTCATCATCACTGGCTTTAGTGGTTGCTGCATAAATCTGAATAATAATTGCATTAACTGGTCTTCTTTGTTGGATATTATCCTATTACAGAGTGTTCTATTTCAAGATAGAGCTTTCTTTACTAGTCTCTATTCTCTTCCTCTTTTCATCTTCCCTCTCCCTAGTTTTTTCTAAGTGTTTTTAACTTCTCTTTTATTTTCCTTTTTTTAATTTTCTCTCTTATTTTTCTCTTCTATAGCTCTGTTCCTCTTTTGTATTTATAGTTATTATATTATTTTATTCGGGTTGAATAGTCCTAGTGTGGCACTGTATGGTAAGTACTTGACTGCAACGACTGTTTAAACCACAAGGTCGGCAGTTCAAACTCACCAGCCACTCCTCAGAAATCCTATACAGGGTCAATATGATTTGGAACTGACTCGAAGGCACTTAACAACAGCAACAACGTTCTGATTGATGCCTGTTTTTATTTTTTCTCTTTATTAGTTTCTATTTTCATTGTTGGTTCCTTGTTTGTTTATTTGTTTTTGTTTTCTGTTGTGTTTTGGTGGGGAGGGGTTGTCTCTTTCCCACCTGACAGGAGGCAGTAACCATGCCCATACAGCCCAGTCACAACTGTACCCTCTGCAGTTCTACCCACTGGGAAGGGGCCAATACCAGTTCCTAAAGTATCTGATCAGCTATAGACAGCAGCCAACAGCAACCAAACACACCTTAAACTGAGGTGCATGAACAGCAAATGAGAATGGCGTACACACTTCCATTTTCTAACTACACTCACAGGAGACAGTGATGAGAGTCTAAGAACACGTCAGCATACAACTATCAAGCAAATATAAATACAGCATCTCCACAATACCTTAGAGACAACTGGCAATATTATGAGGAAAAAATAAAATGGCTCAAACAAATGACCAAGATGCAGAGCCAGAAAACATTTCTGAGGAAGAAAAGGTAATGGAACCAACTGAAAATGAATTCAATAGAATGATATTAAGTATCTTCAAAAAAAAAAACTTTAGAAGAATTCAGGTAAACACTACAAGAACAAAAAGACAAAACAAATGCAAATTTGAAACAATATAAAACCAGCAATTAGAAATCCAAAAGCTAAGGGCTTAGATTTGAGTAATGGATAATATATTGAAAGGGCAAAGGAGTAAATTCAAAGCAATGGAAGTCAAAATTAATGAGATTGAAAATAAATCTCTAAAGACTAGTATGCTAGAAGAACAATCAGAAAAAAGGATGAAAAAATCTGAAGAAAACCTAAGAGTTTTGTGGGACATCATGAAGAGGAACAACTTACAGGTGACTGGCATTTCAGAACAGGAAGAGACAATACAAAGCACAGAGAAAACTGTTGAAGAGTTGTTGGAAGAAAACTTCCCTAACATCACGAAAGATGAGAAGATTAGCTTACAAGAAGCTGAACAAACTCCAAACAGGATAGATCCTCCTGAAAAATCATCAAGGCATATCATAATCAAACTTTCTAAAACCAAAGTCAAGGGAAGAATCCTGAGAGCAACTTGGGGAAAATGAAAAGTTATTTACAAGGAGAGTAAATAAGAGTAAGTTCTGATTTCTCAGCAGAAACCATGTAGGCATGCAGGCAATAGAATGACATATACAAAACTCTGAAACAAAAATTTCCAACCAAGAATCATATACCACACAAAGCTCTCCCTCAAATATGATGGTGAAATTAGGGCATTTCCAGAGAAACTTAAGTTAAAGGAATTTGTAATAACCAAACCAACTTTACAAAAAATGCTAAA
>NW_006408556.1:5099035-5099559 GCF_000296735.1 Chrysochloris asiatica
ACTTTTGGACAGCCGTTACTCCACTCTCTAACCCTTCCATCTTGAACAACACGATAAGCATAACTAATTTCAATGAACTTACTTGTAAAGAATGTTGAGATGGCAAATGATTTGTTACACAGTTATTTGTCACAATGCAATGCAACAACCTCAAAATCAAGAGAGAGAAAAAAGACTTTGTTTCCTTTTCCCTATATAAAAGAACTCAAAGGTAGCTAGTCCTGGGCTGGAATGGCAGTTGGCAATGCAAGCTGTTGCCATCTTGTTGTTCTGACATCTTTATCCCATGTCAGATGGTCTAACATGGCAGCTTAAAGCAGCAGTCAGGAAGATAGAAAAACAAGGCACAGTCCTTCCTTTTTAAAGAGACAACCCGGAAGTCCCAGAGATGTGTGTGTCTCTTTATATACTATTGGCCACAGTCAGCTGCCATTGTGCGCACTGATGCCTGAAGTAAGATCAGTGGTCTGCTATGAAGGAGAGAGAAGGGATATAGTCATAAGCAACCATCAGCCTTTGCCAGT
>NW_006408556.1:5099960-5103754 GCF_000296735.1 Chrysochloris asiatica
TCTTGTGGTTCAAACTGACCTTGCAGTCCAGTGCTTATCCTATAGCGCCACACCAGGACTCCCACACAACAATTAGGGATGCACAATAAATATAAAGAAATAAAGAAACAAAACTATTTACAAAACAAAACACAAGCTAATGCAAGCTAATTTTAATTTTTTTAAAAATAAGAATCAAATTTCACATAGCCCTTCTACTCTCTCCCCAAATCCCTAGTCTTCTGAACTAGGTTCAGTTAGCCCTCAAGGATAAAGAGAGGCTTAACTAACTCCTCTCAGGGACTTCGCTGTGAAAACTGAGGCAAACAGGATAGTCAGACCAGAGACAACTGGAAATAATGGTTATGTAGCTTTCCCAGACTACAATGTGAACTTTCCTATCTCTGGCCTCTTGGATTTTGTGGTTTGGACTTTTAAATTAAAGTCTATTTTCACAGTAAAGCACTGTCTGAGGCAGCCCATCACCATTTTCACTCAGTTATAGTTCATAGTCAAAGGATTACATAAGTTGAAAATAAATCACTCCTATGAATTGTTTCCATCAACCAAAAGCCAGTAGGTGGTACCATAAAGCTCACATCTCAATGTGTTTCTTTTTGCAGTTCCAGCATTTAAATAAGGAAGTAGTATTATGGATTGAATTGTAGTCCCCAAAAATATATGTCGAAGTCCTAAACCCTTGTACATGTGTGATAAATGAAACCTTGTTTGGAAATAGAGGCTTTCTTTGAAAATGTTGGAATTCCCTGGGTGGTGCAGTGGTTAATGTGCTTCGCTGCTAACTGAAAGGCTGGAGGTTTGAGTCCACACAGAGGTACCTTGGAAAAAAGACCTGGTGATTTGCTTTGAACCACTGAAAACCCGATGGAGCACAGTTCTATTTTGACACACATGGGGTTGCCATCAGTTGGGGTTGAGTTGACAACTAGTGGTTTTTGAAAATGCTGTCATTCATATGAATGAGGTCATACTGAAGAACATGGGTGCTAATCCCCTTTGCATTGTGTTGTATAAAGGGGGAGAACAGACAGGCAGACAGACCCCACAGGGAGAACGCGCCAAGTAGAAATATAACCACAGGCAGCAAAGGACCACCAACGATTGCTAATAGAAACCTGAAGCTAGAAGAGAGGCATGAGCTCTCAGAAGGTATCGACAGAAAGGTCAGTACCTTGATGTGAATTTTTTAGCCTCCAGACTGTGAGACAATACATTTCTGTTCTTTAAAGTCACCCATTTTGTGGCTTTTTTTTACTGCAGGCCGAAGAACTACAGACAAGTGCCAAATTGTAAAATTAACTTTCATTAAAAGTTGGGTACCATATGATAGTTAAGGAATCCTGGTGTGGTATGTAGGATAAGCACTGGACTGTTAACCACTGGGTCAGAGGTTCAAACCCACCAGCCACTCTTTGGAAACCCTGTACAGTCAGAACTGACTCGATGGCACTTAAACACCCCCAACAACCACGGTAGTTCAGGCATACTTTCCCTGAGATTCAGGATATAACGTCCTGTGAAAACAATTCTTTATCAGATATCCTTTCACCTCCATCCTCCACTCCCCAGTTCTTCCAATGTTTAAAAACAATATTTTTGAGTACTTATACACTCACTTAACTTGAAATATTTTGCTTTGCTCCACAGTAAAACAGTCCTATAATTTCACTTGCGAGTCTTTTAGGCTATTTGTTCTGGGTCTCCCTGTTTTTGCAGTCACATTCCCGAATCCCTTATTTTCAGGATCCAGTTTTTTTTTTTCTCTCTCTCTCTCTCTCTGTTAGGCAATCATCTCCCAGAGTCAACAGAAGTCCACTACTTTCTCAGTTCTCTTGTGTCTCTGACTTTTGGACAGCCGTTACTCCACTCTCTAACCCTTCCAACATTGCCACAGAGGCTAAACATTGCCTCAACGATATTGAAGCAGCATTCCTTGGTTTCCTGACCCAACCTCAGGAGATGTAATAGCAAACACTTCCCAAATGTTGCAATTATAGCCTGTTTGAACTAAATCTATGCATGGTTGTTGTGTGCCGTACAGTTGGTTCCAACTCATAGCAACCCTGTATAGGGTTTCTGAGGCTGTAAATCTTTAAAGAAGCAGAAAGCTTCATCTTTCTCTCTCGGAGCAGCTGGTGGATTCAAACTGCTGACCTTGCATTAAGCAACCTGACATATAACCCACTACACCACCAGGGTTTCTTACACACAACGCTGTTAATTAACAGTTTTCTTTACTAATTTTTCTTACAACCTTAGCAACTGACTTCTATGAGAAAAGGTTCAGTTATGGAATTTAAATAGCTAACATTTCATATCAGAATGGAAAAATTAACTAGTTTCTGCCCATTTGATTTTTCTTTCTGTAATTGAGCACTGAGTTTCTAATGAATCTAACAATCATACTTTTATTTTAAAAAACACTGTAAGAAATGTGTTTATTGGCCATTTTGTAAATGCCTGCTGGTTCTGATTAAGCATATTTCTTATTAGATAAACCACTAAATCACTCATATAATTATAGTCTGACATGTTTAATTTAAACAAGTTGAGGCAATCAGTGTGGATTAGTTTCCTAGAGTTGCCATAACAAATAATCACAACCGGGTGGCAAAACAACAGAAATACACTATCTCAAAATTCTGGAGGCTACTAGTTAGCAGTTGCCAACATGTTGATTCTAACTCATGGTGAATGGTGACCCATGTGTGTCGGAGTAAACCTGGACTCCATAGGGTTTTCAATAGCTCATTTTTCAGAAATAGATGACCAGGCTTTTCTTCGGAAGCACCTCTGGGTGGACTCCAAACTTTTGGTTAGCAGCCAAGTGTGTTAACCATTTGCACCACCTAGGAGCTCCTTGTTGTTGTTGTTCGTTGCCATCGAGTTGGTTCTGACTCATAGCGACCCCATGGACAACAGAACGAACACTACCTGCCTCACAAATGTTGTTTCTCTTGAGCCCATTGCTGCTCTTACTATGTCAATCCATCTTGTTGGAGGTCTTCCTCTTTTTCCATGACCCTTCTTCACTTTACCAAGCATTATGTCCTTCTCCCGAGATGGTCCCTCCTAATAACACATCTGAGGTATGAGAGACAAACTCTCACTATTCTGGCTTCTAAAGAGCATTCTGGCTGAATGGCTTTCAATACAGATTTGCTTGTTCATCTGGCAGTCCATGGTACTTGGTCCATAGTTAATATTCTTCTCCAACTTCATAATTCAAGTGCATCAAGTCTTCCACAGTCTTTCTTCTTAATTATCCAACTTTCACATGCATATGAGGCAACTGAAAATACCATGGCTTGGGTCAGGTGCATCTTAGTCCTCAAACTGGCATTTTTGCTCTTGAACATTTTAAAGAGGTCTTTTGCAACAGATATACCTGATACTATACGTTGTTTTATTTCTTGGCTGCCGCTTCCATGAATGTTGATTGTGAATCCAAGCAAAATGAAGTCTTTAACAACTTCAATCTGTTCTCCATTTATCATAATATGACCAGAACATTTATCATAAAATCCTCCAGTTGTGAGGATTTTCATTTACTTCACATTGAAATGCAATCCATACAGAAGGCTGTGGTCTTTGATCTTCATCAGTATTTTAAATCCTTTTCAATTTCAGCAAGCAAGATTGTATATTCTGCATATCGGGCAGGTTGTTAATGAGTCTTCTTTCTATGCTGATGCTATGTTCTTCTTCATATAATCCAGCTTCTCAAATTGTTTGCTTTGTGTACAGATTGAGTAAGTATGGTGCAAGAATATAGCCCTGGTGCATCAGTTAAC
>NW_006408556.1:5104964-5124311 GCF_000296735.1 Chrysochloris asiatica
TTGATGCTTTCTGCATCATTCAATATTTTGCCCATGTTGTTGTTAGGTGCCATCAAGTTGGTACCAACTCACAGCGACTCTATGCACAAAAGAATGAAACACCCATATAGTCCTTCAATACTGCAAGTTGAGGCTTGAATTTTTCTTTCTTTCAGCTTGAGAAATGCTGAGCGTGCTCTTCCCTGTTGGTTTTCTAACTCCACATCTTTGCACATTCCATTATAATACTTGACTTTGTCTTCTTGAGCTGCCCTTTGAAATTTTCTGTCCAACTCTTTGACCTCTTCATTACTCCAGTGTAGAGAAGTATTGGGAATTTTTAAGGGAGTTTGACTCAAATTAGGGGTGAACAAGTGTAGGCTGAAGATGGAGAGAACATGGTCAGGGTCGAATGGATATTTTTATAGACGGGGACGTTTCAATGTAATTTTCTTGGAAATATGTGGATATAACTGTATTTATTACTTTTAGAAATCTTGTGAAGGAATGCAAAGTCAAGTGAATTACTAGACACCATTACATGACATGTCAAACAAAAAGGTGCAAGCCCCAGGAAGATGTTACAAAGTCGTATAATTGATGATAACATTGTTGTTGTTGTTAAGTGCCATCATCAATTCTGACCCACAGTGACCCTGTATAGGGTTTCTGAGGAGCATCTGGTGAGTTTGAACCATGGACTGTGCAGTTCAAATCACCAGGACTCTATCATAACATTAGCATATTTCAAAAAAGAGTGAACAAGTCTTAGGGGAAATCGTTCTAATGAAGCACGTGGTTTATGAGCTCTGTTGTTGTTGTAAAGTGCCGTGGAGTTGGTTCGGCTTCATAGCAACCTTCTATAGGGTTTCCAAGGAGCAGCTGGTGAGCTTGAACCTCTGACATTGTGCTATTACTAATTCTAACCTAGTAGCATCAGAAGTTACCTAACTTCAGGGGAGTGAGGAAAATCATCATCAGCCCATAGCTGATTCCTATGAGTGTAAATCAGACAGGCCTCCACCCTCCAATCTCTGGCCAATTCTGACACCAGTCATCCTCTCCATGGCATGCTCCACTTCTCTGCAACGTTCAGTAATTCGTTACAGTTGCCACAAAGAACTCACAGATCCTATGTGTGGTTTATTAGGAAAGTAACAGGCTACAACTTGGGATCAAGATCAACTTAGAGGTAACAGAATATAACTCAGGAAACAATTCTTCTATGAAGACAGCTTCCAATCAAGGCAGCTCTCAGTTCCTTCTCACAGCACCCACAGGCTGATCAACCTTCTCAGTTGGGTCTTGCTCAGGCCTCTGTTGTCAGTCCCTGCTTGGGCAGGTATTACAACTCTTCCAGCTTCACCTGCCATCAACGGCCCAGAGGTATTTCACGCTACCTGTAAGCCTTCTGCCCAGAGGGCAGCAAGTCTACTGTTTCTGCCTGGTTTTGTGTGTCAGGAAGGACCCCACAGCCATCCCACACCAGTCTCCTGGTTCTCATCATTTGTACTATCTTGCACCATCTTGTGCCATCTTGTGTGCCATCTTGACCCACCTCCACTGTTACAGCTCTGTTTCAGATCCAAAGGACATGTTCCATTTCAAGGTCCCTCTCAACCTCTGAAATTGACTCCTTAATAGGCCTATTCCTCCCACCAAATTTCCTTAAGAGGCCAGAGTCACATAAATTGTTTAGTAATTGATCAACCTCCACAGGGGTTTTACATACCCTAGTTGCATAGTTATTTGGAGTTTTGTACATATTATTTGCATAGTATATTGTCCAATTCCTTTATAAGATTGTGGCCTAGCAAATCATCTTGACAGAACTACAAACCAGGACCTGAAAGGCCACATACAAAGAGCAACCTGTTGCATGTACAAATGACTGGGAAAATAGCTCGCAGAGTCATAACTGACGGAACCCAGACTTGCTGGACCTATCGAGATAATAGGAACTTCTGAATTGATTGGGCGAAGAAAATCTTCAAACCATGAACTGAAATTATCCCCTGAAGTCATCTTTAAATGAAACAACTGCTCAGATAAATTAGCAAAAATACTTGACATGAGCATCGCACCCTTTAAAGACTTATCTTTACAAGATCAAATTGACAGCAGTCACTTTAAATCAAAGATGAGACTCTTAGGAGGTCGTGAGTCTAAGTCAATGCCAATGAAATAATATGGGTAGACAGTGTGAAGGTGACATAACATAAAGAATGTAACCACTTTTACTTAATTGTTCTGTAGAAACTGATGAATGGGTGTATGTGCTGCTGTGTATATCTCAAAATTAAAATAAAAACATTTTAAAGCAATTATCCCCTTGAGAAATTACTTTGTCATTGTTGTTAAGTGCCGTGGAGTCGGTTCTAACATATATATATAGTTTCCGAGAAGCAGCTGGTGAGTTTGAACCACTAATCTTGCGATCCAAACCAACCTTGTGGTCCAGTGCTTATCCATCAGTGCCACACCAGGATTCCAGAAATTACTTTAATGAGATGTAAAATATTGTTATGAAAAGAAAAAATACTGGACAAAAGAAAACAAACATCACCCTATATTTCATATTTACAATCATGACTCAGCTGTGCCAAAAGCAAAGTCATTTTATTTTGATTCATTTAACTGATTTTAACCGAGTTAAGAAGCATCCATTTTTGTAAATGACAATAAACACAAATTCTTGCAAAATAAATAAACCTCTATTACTTTGGATTACAAATTCAACTCTCCAAATTTCCCAGATTCTCTTGTGTATAGCCCAGTGTGACATTTTTTATGGGAAGAACCACAATGGATCTGTCTGCTCTGTCATCTGGTTCCTACCTAAATGTCGATAAATGTCCCTTTCTCATTCGTTCTTTGTTAGAGGGGATATGGTAAAGGCACTCAAGATAAAAGGACATCAGAGTCCATTTTCCATATGGAATGCCACTGACTAAGAGGAAGAGGATCATCCATGTCATCTTTGGCTCACCTGGCCAGCCCCTTTGTGAATGTCCGAAGGAGAAAGTCTCAACACACAGGTGGAAACCTTTATTAAAACACCAGTGTCAAATAAGTTTCATTCTTTTGGTTTACATATACTTTTTCCTTAACTAACAATATTATACTTCACTAATAATATTATACTTATTATCACAATTTTTTTAAATTTAAGACCCTTTTTTTTTTTTTTTTTTTTTTTGAAGATCTGTTGTCATATAATTAACTACTTGCTAGGTTGGGGCAAAAACTCATCTTGGTATAATTATTGTGGTCATTGTAAATGCAATCGGATGATGCTTTCTTTCAGATGCCTTTTTAAACTGAAGCAAATTGAACAGCTGGGAGATTTTATTTCTGTAATAGTAACTTATTGTTGTTAAATGCTGTTGAGTTGCACTCATAGCAACCCTGTATAGGGTTTCTAAGGAGCAGCTGGTGAGTTTGAACTGTCGACCTTGCAGTTCAAACTGACATTATGGTTGAGTGTTTACCCTACAGCACCACACCAGGACTCCAGTATCCTGGTAGCATAATAGAATACAAACTGGTCTGCTAATTGTAAGGTCAGCAGTTCGTATCTACCAGCGGTTCTTCAGGAGAAAGATGAGACTTTCTGCTCCCTTGAAGATTTACAGCCTCTGAAATCATATACACGGTTGCTATGAGTCAGAACCGACTCAATGGCACACATGACCTGAGGTCCTGGTATGACCTAAGTCCAGTACTTAGCTGGACTGCTAATCTACCAGCTGTTCCTTGGAAACCCTATACAGGGTCACTATGTGTTGAAACCAACTCAACGGCACTTAACATAGAAGCACAAAGGACGGTATGTAACACAGAATTAGGGAGAAAGTGGGAAAAAGAATTCAAGTAATACATCATGGAGAAATTGATGCTAAAGTTGAAGGACATCTTTAGCACGTATGCCAGGTGAAGAAACAGGGAAAGATGTTTTAGGCAAGAGATCTGACCTAGAAATGATAGAGGCATGACAGAAGAGAATAATCCTAGAAGTTCAGAACATTCAGTAAACTACGAAACAGAACTTAAGGGTTACCAGAGGATAGGTAAGTCGACTCTTTCCATATATGGTTTAAGAATTTTAAAGTAACACCAGAAAATTTTTGTTAAATTGTGGTTTTTAGTATTTGTTATAGTCTAAAAAGTTTTAAAAATTATTGGACACCATTCTTCTTGGATCAACTATCAACACTCATGGAAGCAGCAGTCAAAAAATCAAATGACCTATTGCATTGGGCAAATCTGCTGCACAAGCCCTTTTTCAAGTGTTGAAGAGCAAAGATGTCAACTTGAGGAATAAGGTGTGCCTGACCCAAGCCATGGTATTTTCAATAACTTCATATGCATGTGAAAGCTGGATAATGAATAAGAAAGACCGTAGAAGAATTGATGCTTTTGAGTTATGGTGTTGAAGGAGAACATTGAAAGTGCCATGGGCTTCCAAAAGAACCAGTAGATCCGTTTTGGAAGAACTGTAAGCCAGAGTGCTCCTTGAAGTCCAGGATGGCCAAACGTCATCTCTCATACTTCGCACATAGTGTCAGGAGGGACCAGTCACTGGAGAAGGATATCATGTTTGGTAAGGCAGAGGGTCAGAGAAAAAGAGGAAGACCCCAACGAGATAGACTGGCCAAGTGGCAGCATTGATGGACTCAAGCGTGGCAACAATAGTGAGGTTGGCCCAGGATCAGGCAGTATTTCGTTCTGCTGTGCATAAGGTCGCTATGAGTCAGTATCTGCAGTACCTGGTGTGGCACTGCAGGTTAATGCACTGAACTGCAAGGTAGGTTTGAACCACAAGGTTGGTGGTTCAAGCTCACCAGGCATTCCTCGGAAACCTTGCACAGAGTTGCTATGAGTCAAAACCAACTTGACAGCACTAAACAAAAAACAAAAACATTGTAAGTATGCTGACTCTTCCTTATTTATCTTTAATATTTGTTATTTTCTTTTAAATCCAAAAAAGAGTATATGGTGTATTATTTCATTCACATGTCATTGGTTACCTGTAAGAGGAGGACAAGAGAAAGGAATAGCCAAGAGACCTGAGAGAACTTTTGGAGGTAATGGAAATCTTCATTATTTTGGTTGTGGGGACTGCTTCATGAATGAAACATATGTCAAACCTTAAAAGTTGTACAAGTTAAACATATGTAGTTTATTATATATATATTATTTCTCAATGAAGCTGTTTTTTAAAAAATAAAAAACTATGCTGCCACAATCATATTTCTAAGATCATCAATCATAGTTTTAATTTTCAAGCCTCCTTTTTTCATACTATTATAACTTGATGTATAATAAAGCAGCACCTTTGAAAAGATGATTTCGTTTCTGTGGTTGTTTCTCTTGTGCTTCCTGAATTCTCTCTGTTGTGTTTTGCTGTTGTTGTTCTTCTTCTTCTTTTAAAATTTTCCTTTTGGTTTTGAATTTTTCATACTATAGGTCTTTCTCAATGTCAGGTGGCCTTTGGTTTTCCATTCACATTGTTAACATAGAAAAGAGGACACCTCACTGAGGGCCACTTACGCAGGAAGGCTGTAAGTAAAGTGCACGTGTATTGCTGTGGATAGTGTGTGCAGAGCTCTTGCTTCACAGTCAGGTCCCCGAATTCCAGAATGAGAAAGACATTACCAAAGTGTTCCAGAACCACACTAGCTGGCCTAGTTCCCTCCATACTTTGTGTTCAGTTCTTTTTAGAGAAATGTTCTGTGCTCTTTGTGCTGAAACTTGAGTCAAAGAGATTGCCAATTATCTCCCTGTTTTCAGCCTCGATGTTCACTTCCACTTTCATTACTCTACTCCCTTATGTGACAGAGCTGTCTCGCTCTTCTTTAAAAACACCTACCCCCTTCCCTTGCAAGAGAAAGTCAATCCTCTATAACGAGAGTCGGATCCCAGCTTGCTCTAGGAGAGAAAACCTCAAACCAAATCTAGAGAAGAAGGCTTATATATAACAATAATTATAGGGACTTTGCTAATTTATAGCAGGCCTGGTTTCTGTGCCTGCCCATCAAGTAAAAAGGAATGTAATTTTAGAATGGGGCTGAATTTATTGATGTGGTGTCCTTATTCAGAATTTTTTAATTCAGTGTGCTAACAGCTGGGAGTCTTTCTGACAGTTTACTCAGCTGGTTAACCAAAATCCAGACACACCCTGGTCTCCACTTAACAATGAACCACCCTAAACTGAGGTATCAGAAGTTTCTTGAAATAAAGCAAAAGAACTTTCAAGACTTGAGGAGACATGAAGGTTGGAAGGATTTATTCAATGTATACCCCAGCAGCAGCAGCAGCACCATGTACATACAATTATGAACCCTCAGAGAGAGCCCAGATATATTCCCTCCACCAGCAGATTAAGACAGCATTGGTGAAGGAATGTCAACAACTTTGAAAAGCATTTTGACGGCTCTTCTTTGGAGGCAATGGATGCTACCAGAACATGAAAAGGAATTGAGATCCTGGTTTTAATGGGGTTGAAGATGTTAAGCGTAGACTTCTCCATCAGAAGCAAAATGGATATAGATACCAAAACAGGCAGCAGAAATCGTAGAAGTGGTTAGTTAGAATCTAATGATTATGGTGGTTGACTTTTCAATATCCATTCCACCCCAGGTGATCGATCAGACCCTAAGCCAGTCATGGTACTCTTATTCCTTTTGTCAGTGACAAGTTTAAGAATGCTAATGTTTTCAGTTCTGGACAAGGAGACATGAAAGGAATTATTGCCCATTCAGGTAATGGAATCTGTAATGAGCAATGCAAAGATGAAAGGCTGCTTAGATTTCGTTAGTAGTGGCCGTGTCTAGAGGCACTGGCAGGGACTTGGACTTCAGCCTTGTGATGGAGTAGATGTTATGAAGGCCATCTGCTACAAAAACAACTATATCTGGAGAGAACTCTGGTGACACAATGGTTAAAATGCAGCTGCTAACTACAAGGTCTGTGGTTGAAATATTCAAACTGTTGCTCTGTTGGCGAAAACTGTGGTAGTCTGCTTCTGTAAAGATTTACAGCCTTGGAAACACTTTGGGGGCAGTTCCTCTCTGTTGCTATGAGTCAGAATGGACTCAACGGCAGTAGGGTGGTTTGGAATCATTAGTTGATGACCTTGCAACAAATATTCAAGGCTCCAGTTATGAAAAACAAAGTTACAAAACAAAAGTAAGTTAAAATCTGAGTTCTAGAACTGAGCAATGAGTCAACAAAAGTCACGAGTCACCCTAAGAGAGAATGTTGAAATGTGTGCTGCAATTGAGAAATGAAAACATAAGCAAGATGAAGGAGTTGAACTTGATATACCACAGAAGTCTGGGATTTCGGTGTGATCTAATACTGTCCCATATTAGTAGCACTCCTTGGTAAGAAAGTGCTAGGTTGCAGATTTTCTTTTAAAGAATACACCTCTAGCCTACCGCTCTAGATTGCTGCCGCTGCCACCACCATGCCAGCCCCTCGGGTCTCAATGATGCTGGGCAATGCTTCAAAATGGGGGACAAGCCAATTAGGAAATAAATTGGATCCAACGTCATTCAACATTACTATCAGTTATTTGATAACAACAGAACCCAAAGAGGCACAATTTACTTGGATGCATTAGGCCTTATGTGGGAAGGACAGTAGTTCAAGGGGAAAGCTACCATTGTGGAGAACTGCCTAGCTTTCCATTCCAGAAAATTCAGTACAGCATCATGACGCCTGACCACCAGCCCATGCCAGATAGCAGCAGCATCAGCATGGCCGATGACACCCCCAAGATGGGCTTTCACCAGATATTCCTATTAAAGAACATCAACGATGCTTGGGTTTACACCAATGACATGCTCAGGCTTGCTCTGCACAACTTCCGCTGACTTCGTCCCAGCCAGACACTCAGGCTGCTTCCTCCTCCGTGCTCTACCTGATACTATTCACACTCCTCCAGATGCTCCAAATATCATACACAAATGAGCAGGGCCATGTGTGAGTGCGTGCAGTGTGCTGCTTCTAGCGAGGTGTTGTGTATGATGTTTGGACTCTAGACTAGTTGCATCTGACAGAAGTTTGTGTTGTACCAGAGCATGCCTCAGAAAGACTTAAGTAATGCAAAAGACTGTCTTTTCTTTTTTAAAATCTACTGACAAGTTGCTCTTATAACCCAAAGAAGTGAAGGAGAAAGCAGCTGCCTCACTGCCCAGATATTAATTTGTTCAGATGTTTCAATGCCTCATTATACGATAAACCACGAAAATTTTCTTAAAAGAAGAATGCATCTCTAGTTTAAGCCCCACCCAAGGATTTGCTCAAAATAAGATCAAACAAATATAAACACCCAAAGAAAGACCAACAGTCATACTCAGGAAGAACCTAACCAACAGTGAGAGTCTGCAAAAAATGAGCAACATACTTGATTTCCAAGAAATTCAGAGACTAGAGTTATCATATACAGAATATTTAAAAAGACATAATATATTTAAAGCAATAAAAATAAAATCACTTCATGAGATTGCAACAAAGATCCAGATTGCATCACAGAGATATAAGAAGTTGAAAAGTTCTGAGAGTTTAAGACATATGGGGGCTAGAATGAAAAGGTCTAATTTATGTCTAACCAGTCACAAAAGGAGAGAATAGAGATCAGAAGAAAGCAATGTTTGGAGAGGCAATTACTAAGATTTTTTACACCAAATAAAAGATGCAAATCCTTAGATACCAAAGAAGACAAACAAACAGAGAACCATATGCGGGGGGTGGGGGGGGTGTCTCAAAAAGTTCATAGGAAAATGAACTTTAAAAAATGTTCCCACAAACTTTTGAAGGTACCTCACATCTAAGCACAATACAGTAAAAATCAGAACACCAAAGACTAAAAGTAGACTTTAAAAAGCAGCTATGTTGTTGTTGTTGTTAAGTGCCGTCAAGTCAATTCTGACCCATAGCAACACTGTATAGCGTTTCCAAGGAGCGGCTGATGAGCTTGAACCATCAACCTTGCAGTTGTAACGACTTTGCAGTTTGATACATTAGCCCACAGCACCACACCAGGACTCCACAAAAGTAGCTATAGATCACCTATAAAGGAACAAAAAATAGACTAACAGCAACAACAAATTAAACTAATTTTCAAAGTGCTGAGAAAAAATATCAACCTAAAATTGCACCCCAGAAAATTATCTTTCAAGAAAAGTTATGAGCTCAAAATATATGTGTGTATGTGTGTGTGTTTCTTTTTATTGTGAACTGAGTGAAGGTTTATAGACAAGATCCTCCGTTTTACATTCAACAAATCACACACTTTGTTTCACCTCAATGATTGCAATCCCCTCCCTGCAACAACAATGATCCCATTTCCTCCCTGTGGTTGCTATTTCCATTCCACCCACCTCCCCATCCTTTCTCAACTTTGTCTTTAGATAAATGTTGCCTTTTGATTTTGAATGATTTGTCATTCCATTGTGAGCATACTTTACTAGTCTTGTTTCCCCCTTTATATACCTATCTAATGCTTGGCTAAAAATTGGGCCACGAGGGAAGTTCCTTTCCAGACATGAAGTTTGGTCAAAAATCATAGTCTCGGGTTCCTCCAGTTTTCTTTCTGACCAGTAAGCCCAGTCATTTTTAAATAATTGTTAGTTTTCTACATTATATGCCACTCTATCCAGGACATTCTAATGTGATCCCTTTCAGAGCTGTTGACAGCACACCATCTAGTTCTTCCCGTCTCAGAATCATGGAGATTGATATTCATGTGGACCAATATTCCATTAGACTGATTGCTTCCAAACATCAATTTTCGTTTGCCGCACATGCAGAGACCAGTGGTTGCACCTTAGATGGCCACTCATGAGCTTTTAAGATCCCAGATGATACTCATCAAAGTAGGGTGTAGACCATTGTCTTGCGGATCGTTATGCCAATTGACCTTGGTCCTAAGTCTATAGTCCTGAGTCCCCAGGCCCAGGAATCCATTACTTGAAGATATTTGATAATACTGAAGAAGTTTTCATCATTTTGCCCTTTGTATGCTCTACCACATTAATAGTTGTGTTTGCAGCAAAGGTACAAATATTCTCTTTCAAACCCTTATACAGTTGTGGGTATACTTTTACTCTCCTCCCATTCCCATTTAGCCTATGTATCTATGTATCTACCCACAGGGTTGTGTTTATAACACTATTTACCTCCTTTAGCTCTTGCATACCTCCCTGTGTCTCCACCTTTTTCATCTTTCTTCTGCCAAATTCCCTCTTCTTGTATATTGTCCTCCCTGTCACCAAGTTAACATGTGTCTACTCTCTAGTCAGTGAATTACTCTCCCTTCCCTCCCACCCCTGGTAGCCACCAAAGAATATTTCTTTTCACAGGAAAACATGTTCTTGAGTTTTTGCAATCATGGTCTCATTGAATATTTATCCTTTTTTGATTGGTTAATTTCACTCAGCATAATGTCCTCCGGGTTTATAAGTGTAGATGTTATTAGGTATTTTGCAGATGCACAATTGTTCTTTACCATTGCATAGCATTCCACTGTATGTATGTACCAAAGTTTATCTGTTCTTTTATTAATATGCATCTAGGTTGTCTACAACTTTTTGTCATTGTGAATAGTGCTGTTGTGAATGTTGTAGTTGTTGTTGTTATGTGCTGTGGAGTCAATTCCGACTCATAGCAACCCTGTACAGGGTTTCTGAGGCTGTAAATCTTTACGGGAGCAGAAAGCCTCATCTTTCTCCCGCCGAACAGATGGGCATTTCGAACTGCTGACCTTGAGATTCGCAGCCTGATTCGAAACCACTATGCTACTAAAGATGCTTTACTATGAATATAGGTATGCATGTACCTACTCGTGTCCTGGCTTTTATTTCTTGTGGATGTATATCAAGAAGAGGGATTGCTGGTTATATGGTATTTCTATTTCCAACTTTCTGAGGAAGTGCCATATTGTTTTCCACAGTAGTTTAACCATTTTATAGTCCAAGCAACAATGCAGGAGGGTCCCAGTCTCTCCATACTCTTGCCAGCATTTGATGTTTTCTGTGTTTTTGAACTTTGCTATTAATGCTGAAGGAGCTCTGGTAGCATGGTGGTTACAAGTCAGGCTGCTGGTCAATATTTCAAAATGACCAGCTCTTCCACGGGAGAAAGATGAGGCTTTCTGCTCCCGTAAAGATTTACAGCCTTGGAAACCCTATGCAGGGTCGCTATGAGTTGGAACTGACTCAATGGCACTTAGCAACAACATTAATGCTGGGGTGAGATGAGATCTCATTGTTGTTTTGATTTGCATCTCGATAACTTCCTATGCACACAAAAGCTGGACAGTGAATAGGGAAGACCATAGAAGAACTGATGCTTTTGAGTTATGGTGTTGGAGGAGAATATTGAAAGTGCCATGGGGCTGCCAAAAGAACCAATAGATCCATTTTGGAAGAAGTGCAGCCAGAGTGCTCCTTGGAGGCCAAACTTCGTCTTTCATACTTCGGACATATTGTCAGGAGGGACCAGTTGCTAGAAAAGGTGGAGGGTCAGAGAAAAAGATGAAGACCCCCAACGAGATGGATTGGCCATGTGGCAGCATAGATGGACTCAAGTGTGGCAACTGTAGTGAGGTTGGCCCAGGATCAAGCAGTGTTTCATTCTGCTGTGCATAAGGTCGCTATGAGCCAGTACCGACTCGATGGCACCTAACAACAACAACAACAAGGAGCTCTGGTAGTGTAGTGGTTATGAATTGGGCTGCTAACCTCACGGTCAGCAGTTTTAAACTACCAGCTGTTCCACAGGAGAAAAATGAGCCTTTCTGCTCCCGTAAAGATTTGCAGCCTCAGAAACCTTGTACAGGTTCGCTATGAGTCGGAACCAACTCCACGGCACGTAACAACAAATGGCTAATGATTGTGAACATTTCTTCATATGTTTGTTGGCTGCCTGAATTTCTTCTTTGATGAATTGTCTGTTCATGCTCTCTGACCCTTTTTTTTTTTTTTTTGTCTTTTTCCTGTAGAGGTGTTGCAATTTTCTATAAATTTAAAAATCAGTACCCTTTTTGATATGTTTTTGCAAAAGCTTTTATCCCAATCTGTGGCCATTTTACCCTATTGGCAAAATGTTTTGATGCACATAAGTGTCTAATTTTTAGAAGGTCCCTGTCAAATATTTTGTCTTCTATAGTTTGTGTGTTTTTAGTTATGTTTGACAGTGTATTTATGCCATGTATTAAAGCCCCTAAGTTTGTCCCTATTTGAGCTAAAGATATTTTTAGGTAGACTTAAAAGTAACAGACATATAGAGGAATTCCTAAAGTGTGCAGTTCAGGTAGAGGGAAAATGGTCCCTGAAAAAAAGTCGTGAGATGTTAGAAAGAATGATAAATTAAAATGTTGTAAACTTATACATTACTCTAAACAAACACAATTATAATTATGGAAGTGTCTAGTATAAATAGTTTAAAAAGTTAGTGCTTCTGGTAAAAAATGATTTTAGAAAAAGGAGGGGAGGATTGTTAAGACAGAAACTTTTCTCTTTTTGAAGCTGTCGTATAAAAACTGAAAAATTTCCTGAAACTATTGCCCTGAGATAATCTTTAAACCTTAAAACAAAAATATCCCCTAAAGTCATCTTAAAACTGAACAGCAGTTTAGCTTAACTAGTAAAAAAAAAAAGGTTTGTCTTGAACATAAAGGTCTTTTAAGAACGATCTATATGAGATCAAATTGACAACAGCAACTGGAAAGATTAGCTACCTTAGGGGCAGTGGGTTTATGTGAATGAGGGAGGGACAAGTCAGGAAAAGAGGTTGAGAACGGCTGCATACCACGCAATCATACATGGAGAAACTGAGCAATTGGTGTGTGGTTTTTGTATGTATGTTGTTGTTGCTAAGTGTCGTTGAGTCAATTCTGACCCATAGCGACCCTGTATAGGGTTTCCAGGGAGCAGCTGGTGAGCTTGAACCACCGACCTTGCAGTGCAAACAACTTTGCAGTCTGACGCATTAGCCCACAGCACCATACCAGGACTTTTGTATGTAAAGTCTCAACAGTAACAAAATAAATAATTATTTAGGGGGAAAACAAAGATGTATGGTAAAAACCAGTAAATTCCATTTTCAGCAAGACAGAGTGACAGATATATTCTATAAACTCTAAAAAAAAAAAAAAAAAAGCCTAAAAGGCTGAAAGCAGTTAAGAGCATCACCAAAGCCGCATGGGGGTCAAGTGCAAGACACTACAGGGGATTAAGAGAACAGAAGGGAGCCAGACGTGGCAGATCTTAGAAAATATTAGTAAAAATGCATTTCTTGTGAAAAGGACTCACTCTGAAACAAGTATCTACATCCTGTACACACACACACAGAGCTGAGAAAGCTAGAAATTACTAGGCAGAAAGCAACTGGTCAGAAATTGTGTGGATAGAACAGCAGCAAAGGTAAAATGAGAATAGAAAAACTACCCAGAGGTAACAGAGCTCAGAAAATGCCCACAAAATAATCACAAGGTTCCTGCAAATGAATAGACTAAGAATCTCAACTCATTGCATAAAGAACAATTAAGAATGCTGTAGATATGATACAAATATAAAGATACTATAAGGAAAAAGGTGGGAAGATAGCAAAAGTTAAGAGATGAAAATCAGACAAGTTAAGAGATAAAAATTTTGAACCATAGTTAATAAGAATTTTTTTTTAAATGAGTAATTGCCTCAATGAAGGAAACCTACGATATATATAAGAAATCAAGGAAGAAATGGCAAGAAAATAGGAGATGGAAAACAAATTGTCCAAACTTACAAAAGTAGAGAAGGAAAAATAATTTATGTCTGAATTTGGAATCTAATTAGAAAGTGCACAAAAGTGAATATACATGGTATAAAAACACAGTAAGGGGACACAAAGGGCAGAAATAAGAAAAGCAAACAAAATGAAATGGAAATCAAGGGAGATTTAAATTAACAGCCCATGTAATAAAAGCACACAAAAGCCTTGTGGAAAAGACAAGAAGACCCTTCTTGGACAATAAAATTCAACATCAAAAAGACTTCAGTTTTCCTTTTAAATATACCAAACAGCTTCCCCTTTTTCTCTCTCGCTTTCTTTTTCCTTTCTCTTTCTTTTTTAAACTAAAAAGAGAGAAATAAATGAACAAGCCAGTTGTCACTGAGTTTATTCAGGCTCATGCTCTACAGGGTTTCCATTGGCTCATTTTTCAAAAGTAGATCACCAGGCCTTTATTCTAAGACACTTCTGGTGGATTTCAACCTCCAATCTTTTGGTTAGCAACCTAGTGTGTTAAACAATGCACTATCTAAGAACTTGAAACCAAGTAAGCTGATACTAAAATCTGTATGGAAAACAGACATAGCCAGTACAAAATACTATCCATAATAACATATAAAAATAACAAAATTGTTGTTAACTACTGTCGAGTCAGTTCTGACTCATAAGGAATAGGGACCCTGTCTAGGGGTGGCCGAGGAATGGCTGGTGAGTTTGAACTGCTGACCTTGCAGCTCAAACCTACTTAAGGACAATTTTCTGAAAGCTATAAAAACATTTCTAAGTGAAATTAAAAACAGACACGTGGGAACAAATATACTCTATTTATGGATAAGAAGACTCAATATTATTAAGACGTCCATTTTTCCCAGATTGTTAATATGAATAAGCTCAATGTAATGACAATCAAAATTTCAGCAAGTTTTATTAAAGAAATTGACAAGCTGATTCTAAAATCTATGTGGATTAAAAAGACATAGAATACCTCAAATAATACTCAAAAGGAAACAAATCTGAAAGACCGAATATACCTGACTTTGTTTTGTTGTTCAATGCCATCCAGTACGTTGACTCGTTTGCTGTTGTTAGGTACTATTGAATCGGTACTGACCCATAGCGACCTTATGCACAGCAGAATGAAACACTGCCCATCTGGGGCCAACCTCACTACTGTTGCCACGCTTGAGTCCATTGATGCTGCCACTTGGCCAGTCCATCTCGTTGGGGGGGTCTTCCTCTTTTTCTCTGACCCTCCACCTTACCAAACATGATATCCTTCTCCAGTGACTGGTCCCGCCTGACAATATGTCCAAAGTATGAGAGATGAAGTTTGGCCATCTTGGCCTCCAAGGAGCACTCTGGCTGCACTTCTTCCAAAATAGATCTATTGGTTCTTTTGGCAGCCCATGGCACTTTCAATAGTCTCCTCCAACACCATAACTCAAAAGCATCAATTCTTCTACGGTTTTCCTTATTTACTGTCCAGCTTTCACATGCATATGAGGTTATTGAAAATACCATGGCTGGGGTCAGGCACACCTTAGTCCTCAAACTGACATCTTTGCTCTTCAACACTTGAAAAAGGTCTTGTGTGTAGCAGATTTACCTAATGCAATATGTCCTTTGATTTCTTGACTGCTGCTTCCATGAGAGATGATGGTTGATCCAAGAAGAATAAAGTCCTTGACAACTTCAATCTTTTCTCCATTGATAAGAATGTTGTTTATTTGTCCAGTGGTGAGGATTTTTGTTTTCTTTACATTGAGATGCAATCCATATGGAAGGCTGTGCTCTTTGATCTTCATCAGTAAATGTTTTAAGTCCTCTTCACTTTCAGCAAGCAAGGTTGTATCATCTGCATATGGCAGGTTGTTAATGAGTCTTCCTCCAATCCTGATGCCACGTTTTTCTTCATAGAACCCAGCTTCTCGGATTATTTGGTCAACATACAGGTTGAATATGTATGGTGAAAGAATACAACCCTGCTAAAGGGAATAGAGAGAAATACTGTTAACTGATAGTACATGGAGGGGAATGTAATCATTGATATTGTGATGAAATAAGTTGTATGATTCACTGAATGCAAACCTGATAATCTGCCTTGTAAACTTTCACTCAATCCACAATAAAAATTTACAGAAAAACAACAACAACAACAAAACACTATCTCAAAAAACAAATAAAACAAAACTGAAAGAAAAAAAAAATAGACCCACACAAATATAGTCAATTTGTTTTGACAAAGCCATTCATGAAGCAGAGAAGGAAAAATAAATCATGTCTATTTATCAGGAAATGTCCTAATTTCACTGTTGTATTTGTGGGACAGCTTTGCTGGGTATATGATTCTTGGTTGGCAACCTTTTTCTTCAGAGTTTTGTATACGTCATTCCACTGCCTTCTTATCTGCATAGTTTCTGTGTAGAAACCCGAGTTTAGTCTTATTGATTCTCCTTTGTAGGGAACTTTTCATTTTTCTTGAGCTGTTCTCAGGATTCTTTTCTTGCATTTGATTTTGGAAATTTTGATTATGATATGTCGTGGTGATTTTTCTTTTGGGATCTATACTATTCGGGGTTTGTTCAGCTTCTTGTATACTTATCTTCTTGTCTTTCATGATGTTAGGGAAGTTTTCTTCCAACAACTCTTTGACAATTTTCTCTGTGCTTGTCTCTTTCTGTTTCAGAATTCTGATTATCCGTAAGTTTTTCCTCTTCATGGTGTTTCACATAACTCTTAGGCGCCTTTCATATGTTTCAAGCATTTTTCAGATTGTTCTAGCATAGTAGCATTGAGAGATTTATCTTGAAGCATGCTAATTCAGTCTTCCATCATTCCACATCTTCTCCTTTGCCCTTTTAATTTACTGTCCATTTCTGAGATCTTAGTATTAATCTTCTGGATTTCTAATTGTAGGTTCTATATTGCTTCAAAATTTTCATTTATTTTGTCTGTTCTTCTAGTGTTTCCCTGAATTCTTCTAAAGTTTTTATTGTGTTCTCCTTGCTATCCTCGATCTATTGATCCTTTGAAGGTACTAATTATCATTGTTTTGAATTATTTTTCTGTTAGTTCTATTACACGTCTTATGACTCTGCATCTTGGTCATTTTTTTTTTTTTTTTTTTTTTTTTTTTTTTTTTTTTTTTTTTTTTTTGCTTTTTTTTTTGGTTTTTTTTTTTTTTTTTTTTTTTTTTTGAGCCATTCTTGCTTGTTTCTTCATGTGAGCTAAAATTGTCTCTGGGAAATTTTGAGGTTTTTATATTTGTAAAAAGAAATAGTGCAGTATTTGGCTCCAAAGGGAAGAAAGCTCTGGTGGGCTCTTGCAATTCAAGGATTTCATGAGGTGGTTGTGGGAGGATGTGGCAGCAGAGTTTCTGGTCCTAGGTGGAGTTCCTATTGGCCTCAGTATTATCTATGTTCAGTGCAGTCAATCTGGAAGTGGTTCATGGGGGCCCTCAATGGAGCTGGTTTCAGTGTCTGTTAGGATCACAAGGAAGCTGGGAGCAGGGTAACTGGCTAAATGTTGGTCTGGCATCTCTGCAGGTTTTGTAGACCTGGAACTGAGCCCACCTGAATTCAGGCACCAAAGCGGCACACCAAAGCAGCGCAGATAGCCCCCACCTCATGCTGGCATGGCTCCCAACCACAGGGCGCCAAATTCTGGGAGAGTAGGGTCTGCACTAAGGGGTGGATGAGGGTAGGAGCTGGTCATACTTCTAATCACCAGGGGAGCATAGGAGAAAAGAAGAAATCACACATTTTCCATTGCCTGGCAAATCTGCTCTGCCAGGGCTGTCTCCACTGCTAAAGCTGTTCATAAGATGGTGGACCCACATCTGGCCAGTAGTTCGCCAGTCAGTCTCCCTCTCTCCCATCCCTGCTCAACCTCTCCTCTCAGCATGCAATCCATCTACCTTTCTAATCTTTCTTCTGAAGTTCAAGGTGCCAGAATTCTCATCTGTGTATGTTTTATTTTGTCTCTTGTATCTTTCTTGTAGAGGGTCTGTGTAGTGTGTCTGCCTAGTCCACCATCTTGCCACAAGTCCCCGCTTCTCAGATTATTTTGCTTAGTACTCATATTGAATACATATGGTGAGAGGATATAACCCTGCCACATTTTAAAAAAAGTTTTTATTATGAATTGAATGATAGTTCACATAGGAGAACATTGTTTTTACACTCATCATTTCATTGCAATGATTACAATCTCTTTTGTGCATCATCATTCAACAGTATTTGTTTCTATTCCCTCTGGGTTTATTTATTTTTTTTGGGTGTGGGTGGGGGGGATGTACACAAAAACACTCAGGAGTATATAGTCATTTAAACAGCCACAGAGCACATTCTGCAAGCCTGCCTCCTGGCCACCAGCACACAGCCTTTCTCTTTCCATGAGTCTAGAATCCTCAGCTGCTCCCTCTCTCCATGTCCTCATCTCTGCCTCCATCTCTGGTGTTGCTGCTTCTCTGGATAGGGTCCCACATTCCACTCATGCTCTTCTCCCTTAATGGTCCTAGGGTACTCTGCTCTTGGACTATAAGATTTACTCCCCACTTTTTGTTACAAAACTTCTACATGTACAGTTGTGACAGTAACAATTAGTCATGATAACAATTACTTAATGTTGAATCATAAGAATCTTATCCCCATCTTTCACCAGACCTGTTTAAACAAGATGAAAACTATTCAGTGGGGATTCTACAGTATGCCTGCACACTCTGAAACTAAACTTCCTCTTGAAAACTTGTAAGCCAGTCACTGCATGCCTTTATTGCCCTCCCATTTTAGGTAGCAAAGGTCTAAGTTGCCCATCCCTATTAACCCTGTATACAAAGGAGACAGGATTGATACTTGATGTGAAGACTCCTTCCTTCTCAGTTGGTATTTTGAGCTACTACATCCATAGGTATAGGTCAAGTTCATCAAATTGTAGCAATTTACACTTGTGTCCTTTATTTAAAAATTTCTTTTTTTTAAATCTTCCTCTAGTGGAGTTCTCATCATCAAGACATCGAAGCTAGGTTGAATGGGTACTATCTGCAAGTTTGAGTGTGCTTGTGTGCTTCATATCAGCTGGGTGCTTCACTTTCAGCTCTAGCCCTCCATGGCTATGTCCTGGTCCATGGGTTCAGGAGTCCCCAGGTCTCACCACACTTCAGCCCAACAAGCCCTTCCCCTTCTTTCTCTCATCTCCGGGTCGACAGGAGTCTATGGAACATGGTCAAACTCAGCCCATATCTTCATTGCTGCCTTTTCCCCTCTTCCACTCACCAGTGGTTCTGACTCGATGGCACCTGACAACAACAACAACTCACCAGTAGACCAACATGGTCACCAGCAAGCTTACATGCCTACTCATGTGTTCCCTTTGAGTTTCAGTCTTAGAGGGGGTGTTTGTCCTGAAGGGACCTGATTGCCTGCCTTGATCGCTCCCTGGAAAACAAGTTGCTTGTTCTTGTAGTAGCCAATCAGACTACCTTTTTTTTTTTTAATAGTTTACATGGGAGAACATTAGTTTTACATTCATCCTATTGTATATTGTTTCATTGCCATGGTTACAATCCCCTCCATGCATCATCAACCAACC
>NW_006408556.1:5126058-5139342 GCF_000296735.1 Chrysochloris asiatica
TAACCAGCAAATAGCCCCCCCCCCTTTTAGTATGGGTTCTTTTTCTTAATCTTTTACAATAGTGGTCCTATCTATATTTCTCCTTTTGTAACTGACTAATTTCACTCAACATAATGTCCTCACTTTTCCTGATTTTAACCTGTTCAGCATCACCTTGTACTGTTAGAATGACTGCCTCTTTCCTGGTTTATGTACAGGTTCCTCTGAACACAATTAAGTGTTCTAAAATACCCATTTTTTGCAATGTTATCCATTGTTCGTTATGATTCACACAGTTGATTGCTTTTGCAGAGTCAATTAAGCACAAGTAAACATCTTCTGGTGTTGTCTGCTTTCAGTCAAGATCCATTTGAAGTCAACAATGATATTCCTATTCCCACATCCTTTTCTGAATCTGGCTTGAATTTCTCAATGTACTGCTGCCATCATATTTAAATTATCTTCAGCAAAATTTTACTTGCATTTGATATTAATGATATTGTTTGATGATCTCCACATTCCATAGGTTTTCTTTTTTGGAATGGGCACAAATAAGGATCTCCTCCACTCAGTTGGCCAGGTAGTTGTCTTCTAAATTTCCTGGCATAGACAAGTGAGTGCCTCCAGCGCTGCATCAATTTGTATCCCACCAATTCCTGGAGCCTTGTTTTTCCTGAATGCCTTTAGACCAGCTTAAACTTCTTGCTTCAATACATCGGTCCTTGATCATATGCTACCTACCTCTTGAAATGGCTATCAATCACTTCTTTTCGGTACAGTGACTCTGTGTAGACTTTCCATCTTCTTTTGATGCTTCCTGCATCATTTATTATTCTCCCCCCCATAGAATCCTTCAATATCGCAACCTAAGCCTTGAATTTTTTCTTCAGTTCTTTCAATTTAGGAAATGCTAAGTGTGTCCTCTTTTAGTTTTCTTCTTGAGCTGCCCTTTGAAATTTCTGTTTAGTTTTCTACTTCATCATTTCTTCCAGTCACTTTACCTTCTTTATACTCAAGAGCAAGTTTCAGTCTCTTCTAGCATCCATTTTGATCTTTCTTTTTAATGCCTTTAAACTTTTTTTATGTACGTTGCTCTTTATGTCATCCCATAACTCTCCTGATTGAGCTTCTCCATCATCTCTTCCCACAGATGTAGTCAATTTAATTCCTGTGAATTCCATCAGATGAAGTTCATGTGTATCGTTGCCTTTCATGTTATTGAAAAAAGATATTTGCAATGCATAAGTCTTGAGATAGCCTATCATGTGATCTCCAGCATCATTTCTATTACCAAGGCCATATTTTCCAATTACTGATCTTTCCTCTTTGTTTTCATTTTCATATTCCAATTATGCAATAATTAGCAATGAATCTCAGTTGCACATTTGATCAATTTCAGGCTGAAGACATTCACAGAATTCTTCAAGTTAATCATTACTGGCTTAGAAGTTGGTGTCTCAATTTGAATAATAGTATTAACTGCTGTTTCTTATAGGCATACAGACATTATCCTATCATAGATAGCATTGTACTTCCAAGATAGATCTTGAAATGCTTTTTTTTTAGTTGTTGTTGTTGACGAATGCAACATTATTCCTCTTCAATATGTCATTCTCAGCATAGAACACCATATGAATGTCAGATTGAAAATGGCCAATACCTGTCTGTTTCAGTTCACTAGTGCCTAGGATATCTGTCTTTACGTGTTCCTTTTCACTTTCACAGCTTATAATTTTCACAGATTCATACTTGGTACATTCTATGTTCCAATTATTAATGAATGCTTGCAGTTATATGTTCTCATTTTAAGTTGTGCCCCATCAGCAAATGAAGATCCTGAAAGGTTTGCTCCATCCAAGTCATTCCCATTCTTCCCAGTGTTATCCAAATGTATATACCTATTAGCATATTCATATCCTTATTAGTTCCAAGGATTGGCACAATAATAAGACTTGAAATATATGAAAGGATGCCCAAACTTTCTCACAGTAAAAAATTAAATTGAAACGATTCCAAAATACTATTTTACCTACAGATTGACAAAAATCCAGAAGATTGCTAATACAAGTACATTCTGTTGATGAGCTGTGGGAAAACAGGCACCCTCATAGACAGCATGTAGGAGTATAATCTGATATAACTCTGATGGAAAGCTATCATTGTTCCAAATACATATGCCCTTTGGCCCAGAAATTCCACTCTGGGTAATTTATCACATAGATACACTTGCCAATATGTGAAATGATATGTATAGAGATAGATATGGTCAATGTAAACACCATTACTTGCAATAACAAGGTTGGAAACAACCCATATTTCATCAATATGATTCTGGCTAATTTTGGTAATTCATATAATGAAATATGAACATCTAATAAAAGATAGAATGAGAATGCTCTTTATTAACTAACATGGAAAGATCTCCAAGACATATCAAGTGGAAAAAAAACAAGATTCAGGGCAATGTATGCAATGTGCTTATTATTTAAATGTATATATATATGTATACATACATATACATATTTGTGTGTACATAATAAATTTCTGAAAGGATACATAACAGACATAATAAATCACTAAGAACAGTAATTTATTTTGAGAGAGCATGAAAACCTTATACAGGGTCACTATGAGTCAGAACTGACTTTTGGCACTTAATAACAACAATGGGTAGTCACCACCACCTCTCTGTCAGTTTGTCTTACTGTGGTGGCTTATGTGTTGCTGTGATGCTGGAAACTATTGTAAATACCAGCAGGGTCACCCATGGTGGACAGGTTTCAGCAGAACTTCGAGACAAAGACAATGTAGAAATAAGGAGACAGAACACTTTTGAATGGCAGCAAAACATTGTCTGATACAGTGCTAGAAAATGAGTCCTTCAGATTGAAAGGCACTCATGATACCACTGGGGAATAGCTGCTGCCTCAAAGTCCAGTTGTCCTTAAAGGCCTAGTTGGAGAAAAGCTTTGCAGACCTTCATTTGCTAATGGAGAACAGCTCACAATGAGAAAGAAACAGTTGCAAACATCTATTAATAACTGGAACATAGAATGTATGAATTATGAAAATTGGAAGTCATCAAAAATGAAATGGAACACATAAAGATAGATATTCTAAGAATTAGTGAGCTGAAACGGACAGGTACTGGCTATTTCAAATAGGACAATACTATGGTTTACTATGCTGGGAATGATAAAGTGAGAATGACATCATACTCATTGTCAAAAAGAACATTTCAAAATCTATCTTGAAGTACTATCCTGTCCATGATAGGATAATACCCACATGCCCATAAGGAAGACCAGTTAGTAACATTATTATTCAAACTGATGCACCAACCACTAAAGTCAGTTTGAATGAAACTGAAGAATTTTATCAACTTCTTCAGGTTGAAATGGATCAATCAAGATGCATTGATAATTACCAGTGACTGAAATGCAATGGTTGGAAACTAAGAGGAAGGATCAGTAGTTGGAAAATATGACCTTGGTAATAGATCATATGACAGAATTTTTCAAGACCAATGACTTATTCATTGCAAATATCTTTTTCAACAACATAAAAGGCGACTACATTCATGGACCTCACCAAATACACAGGAATTAAATTGTCTATATCCACATCCTCACCAACATTTGTTGTTGTTGTTTTAAAATCATTGTCATTCTTATGTTGTTGTTGTTAAGTGCCATTGAGTCGATTCCATAGTGACCCTGTATAGGGTTTCCAAGGAACAGCTGGTGAGCTTGAATCACCGACCTTATAGTTCAGGTGGCTTTGCAGTTAGACACATTAGCCCACAGCACCACATCAGGACTCCTCATGCTTATGAGACTGAGGTAATACCTCATAGTGGTTTGGATTTGAGGCCTGGTGTGGTGCTCTGGGTTAATGCGCTGGGCTGCAAACTGGGTTTGAACTACAAGGTCGGCAGTTCAAGCTCACCAGTCACTCCTGGAAAATTCTATACAGGGTTACTATAGGTTGGAACTGACTCAACAGCACTTAACAACAACACATCTGTGGGAAGAGACAGTGGAGAAGTTCAGTATCACCAGTCAGAACAAAGCTAGGCACTGACTTTGGAACAGACCATCCAATTGCTCATAAGCAAGTTCAGATTGAAGCTGAAGAAAATTGAAACAAGACCTTGAGAGTCAAAATATGACCTTAAGGATATCTACCTGAATTTAGAGACCTTCTTAAGAGCTGATTTGATGCATTAGACACTAATGATAAAAGAGCATTTAACAATAATAACACACCACTTAGAATCCTGGCCTAGTCAGGTTGGCACAAAACTTGAACTATCATAATAGCTTTTTCAATAAATGGTGCTAGATCATATACATCCATAGGCAAAAACAAAACAAAAAAGTTCCAAACCAAAACAAAGAAAAAATAATGAACCTTAACAGTGAAGAACCTTAACACTAGAAGGTGTTAAGTGCCATTGAGCCAGTTCTGACTCATAGCGACCTGTCTAGAGTTTCCGAGGAGCGGCTGGCGGGTATGAACCACTGCCTTGTGGTTCAAACCAACGTTTTGGACCAGTGTTTATCCACGCCAGGACTCCATTATCATCAAGTCAATTCTGACTCATAACAGCCTTATATAGGGTTTCCAAGACTAATTCTCCCACAGAGCAGCTGGAAGATTTGAACCACTAATCTTGAGATTAGCAGCCCAGTACCTAACCCACAGGCTCCACAGAAGAATGTTAGGAACCTTTAAAACACAAGGACTCTAACAATAGGGTGGGCACTGCTGCCGATACAGCCTTGGGGAGTCACAAAGATGCTAGTCTACTGTCAGGGTCTGAGAAGTATAACAGAGGATATAACATAGTACCGTTTTAAATCAAGGGGTGTCATGGGAAAGTTTGGAGTGGGCGGGAAATGGTGAGATATTGGATCAGAGAAGAATAAACAGTAGCACTGGAATGAGTTTTTTTTAAAAAAAACACTTTCTCCTTTTGAATGCCAGAACTAATAAGTAACACTGATCAATCAATAAAAATTGTACAAATGGATTGAAGCAGTGAGAAGTGCTCAATGTCCTAATCAGAGTCTTCAGCCATGAATGTTTAAGGTTTAGAATTTCTGCATTTGAAATGGAGACCTCATGGGAAGGAAACAGAGGGCAAGGGAAAAAAGAAGATAACCTTGGCTTTTCTATTAGGTATTTTAGTGGAGAACAGATTGTACTATCAGAATGCTGGTTGCTTTGTTTGGCAAAATTGTGGGTTCATTAGACTTCTTGTTTCTGATCTTCTTTTTCTGTGACTCTCTCCCTCTCCTTGAATCCTTCTTTGGGGATCTCGCCCCCTTTACCAATAATTACTCTTAGTGAATATGTCACCATTCCCTCTTCTGGGAATATTTGAACTTTGTATTATACCTTCTATTCCATTAAATTATTTTCAGGTTCCAGTAAATAGGTGGGGAGGCATTTTAAGAAAGAGGGAGAACTTCATGGGTCCTTGTAAAACTATGCAGACAGCTAACTGTAGTGTCAGTTCTTGTTTTAAAATTTAGAAATAACTATTATTTTATGCACTGAATCATTGACAGAGAACTTCCAGAGGTTCAAGCTGGATTCAGAAGAGGCCGTGGAATAAGAGATATCATTGCTGATGTTCGATGGATCTTGGCTGAAAGCAGAGAATACCAGAAGGATGTTTGCCTATGCTTTATTGACTACACGAAGGTTTTTGATTGTGTGGATCATGACAAGCTATGGAAAACATTGAGAAGTAGGAGTATTGCAGAACACTTAATTGTACTTCTGAGAAACCTGGACCTGGACCAAGAAGCAGTTGTTCGAACAGAGCATGAGAACACTGGTTTAAAATTGGGAAAGGTGTGAGACAGGGTTGTATTCTTTCACCATACTTATTCAACCTGTATGCTGAGCAAATAATACGAGAAGCTGGGTTCTATGAGAAAAACGTGGCTTCAGGATTGCAGGAAGACTCATTAACAACCTGCTATATGCAGAAGATACAACCTTGCTTGCTGAAAGTAAAGAGGACTTGAAACATTTACTTATGAAGATCAAAGAGCATAGCCTTCGATATGGATTGCATCTCAATGTCAAGAAAACAAAAATACTCATCACTGGACCAATAAACAACATTCTTATCAGCAGAGAAAAAAATTGAGGTTGTCAAGGACTTCATTCTTCTTGGATCAACTATCAACACTTGTGGAAGCAGCAGTCAAGAGATCAGACATATTGCACTGGGCAAATCTGCTGCACAGGAACTTTTTAAAGTGTTGAAGAGCAGAGATGTCACCTTGAGGACTAAGGTGCACCTGACCCAAGCCATGTTATTTTCAATAACCTCATATGTATGTGAAAGCTGGACAGTGAATAAGGAAGATTGTAGAAGAATTGATGCCTTTGAGTTGTGGTGTTGGAAGAGAAAACTGAAAGTGCCATGGACTGCCAAAAGAACCAATAGATCTGTTTTGGAAGAAGTGCAGCCAGAGTGCTCCTTGGAAGCCAAGATGGCTAAGCTTCGTCTCTCATACTTTGGACATATTGTCCGGAGGGAACAGTCCCTGGAGAAGGATGTCATGCTGGATAAGGTGGAGGGTCAGAGAAAAAGAGGAAGACCCCTAACAAGATGGATTGGCCAGGTGGCATCATTGATGGACTCAAGTGTGGCAGCAGTAGTGAGGTTGGCCCAGGATCGGACATTGTTTCGTTCTGCTGTGCATGGGGTCGCTATGAGTCAATTCCGACTCGATGGCACCTGACAACAACAACAACATATTTTATGATGCTCTGACTTCACTCATTGTTAAGAGTTTAGGATTCAAGAAATATACTAATTAAAGATGGGAAGGATAATGCACTGAATCTGGCAGAACAATTTACAATTGCCATATACTATTTATTTTCACTCTTGTGGTTTGGCAGTCCACAGGGTATAAGGTAAAATATTCATGCTAGAATTCAAGTCCAAAGAGGATAACACAAGCCATACTAGACGGATCACTGAAACTATGTGTTAAACTGCACCACACTCAAGGAGTCTGCTAACAGTTAAGTAGGCAGTTTGAACCTACCAGCTGCTCAGCTGGAGAAAGATGAGGCAGTGTGTTCTATTCGTCCTACAGGGTCACTATGTGTAGGCATCAACTCAGTGACAGTGAGTTTTGGTTCAGGTACTGCACTTGAGAGCCCTAGTAGTTAAGCATTCGACTTCTAACTGAAAGGTCAGCAGTTGGTTGGAATCTACCAGCTACTTCTGTAAAGATTTTACAGCCTTGGAAATCCTATGGAGCACTTCTACTCGACAGCAATGTTTGGAGTTTTTTTGTTTTTTTTTTTTAACTAAATAATAATTTTATTGCTCAACCTTCAAGAGAAAAGTTCAGTAAATCCAACAGATTAAAAGATTCATGTGAAGAATTCAAGTGTTGACAGTATTGGTCTCTTGAAATATAAATTGGCTTCTGAATAAAATTTTATATGTGAGACTTAGGTAAATTTGTGAAAACATTTAACAGGTGTTTGAAAAAAATCATAGAATTTGAAAAATCATAGAATATGTTTGTCATTTAGTGATATTTTGAACCATTTATTTTTATTATTTTTTTTATTGTGAATTGAGTGAAAGTTTACAGGGCAGATCATCAATTTTACATTCAACAAATCATATACTTTGTTTCATTACAATGATTATAATCCCCTCCATCAGTTAACAGTATTTCTATTCATTTTAGTTTTTTTTTTTTTTTTAACACTCAGGCATATATAATAATGTACACCACCAAAGAGCACATTCTGCAAGCCTGCCTCCTGGCCGCCAGCTCCCAGTCCCTCTCTTTTCATGAATCTAGAGTCCACAGCTACTCCCTCTCTCCATGTCCCCATCTCTGCCTCCATCTCTGGTGTAGCTGCTATGTGTGTTTTTTGGTACTGCACTCTCTTGCCTGAGTTTCTTAAAGCTTGGACCTTTTTATTTCCCTATTCCAAAAATTATCGGGGACTACTGCCCCTTAATTAGTAGTCCTATTGTGGCGCTGTGGGTTAATGTACTAGACTGCAAAGCCATTTGAACTACAAGGTCGGTGGTTCAAGCTTACCGGGTGCTCCTCGGAAACCCTATACAGGGTCGCTATGGGTTGGAACCTACTCGACGGTTCCAACTTCACAACAACAACTGCCCCTTCAGGAGTCCTGGTGTGGCACTGTGGGTTAATGTGCTAGGCTGCAAAGCCACTTGAACTGCAAAGTTGGTGGTTCAAATTCACCAGCTGCTCCTTGGAAACCCTATATAGGGTCACTATGGGTCGGAACCGACTCGATGGCACTTCACAGCAACAAATGCCCCTTCATGTCCAGTTTCTTGTTCAACGACCTCCATCTTCTGACTTTACCTTTCCAGCCTTCTCTTCCATCTCCTATTTTTGGGTCAGATTAGCCCAATGTTCCCTGACTCAACTTTAGGGTGTTCCATCTTTACTTTTACCCATGCTGACTACACTCCCTCTACCATTGCCCTAGTTGACACCCTATACAGCTTTAACATTAAGTTCAAAAGGTGTTTCTTCCTTGGAACTGCCCCTTTTTTTCAAACATACAAGCTCACTCTCTTCTCTAAACTCTTAGACCACATTGTTTACATCTCTCTTGAGATGCTTATATTCTACTGCATGTTACAAATAATAATATACTTACTTTCTTCTATGGATTATATTACAAATGCCTTCAAGGCTGATGTTGTTGTTGTTAGCGATCTGATGCACAGCAGAACGTAACACTGCCCAATCCTGGGCCAACCTCACCACTGCTGCCACACTTGAGTCCATTGATGCTGCCACTTGGTCAATCCATCTCGTTGGGGGTCTTCCTCTTTTGCTCTGACCCTCCACCTTACCAAACATGATATCCTTCTCCAGCGACTGGTCCCTCCTGACAATATGTCCAAAGTATGAGAGATGAAGTTTGGCCATCTTGGCCTCCAAAGAGCACTCTGGCTGCACTTCTTCCAAAACGGTTCTTTTGGCAGCCCATGGCACTTTCAATATTCTTCTCCAACACCATAACTCAAAAGAATCAATTCTTCTACGGTCTTCCTTATTCACTGTCCAGCTTTCGTATGCATATGAGGTTATTGAAAATACCATGGCTGGGGTCAGGCGCACCTTAGTCCTCAAGCTGACATCTTTGCTCTTCAACTCTTGAAAAAGGTCTTGTGCAGCAGATTTGCCTAATGCAATATGTCGTTTGATCTCTTGACTGCTGCTTCCGCAAGTGTTGATAGTTGATCCAAGAAGAATGAAGTCCTTGACAACTTCAATCTTTTCTCCATTAATAAGAATGTTATTTATTGGTCCAGTGGTGAGGATTTTTGTTTTCTTTACATTGAGATGTAAAGGGCTCCAGAAAACTTGAACAGATGGCATCATTTCTTCAATCCTTGGGTCCTCAGTCAAAGCAGTAGTAACTCCTGAGCAACTCTTTGCAATGTCCACATTTGCAGTGAATGTATCAAAATTGTAAAAAACAAAACAAAACAAAAAAAACCCGTATCTGAAAATTTCAATTCATCTTTGACCCTCTTCTTTGCTCTGATGTCTAACCAGTCATTAAACTATTGGTATGTCTTGAGTATTGGTTGACTCTTTCTCTCCTCTCTTCCAACTCTTCCACCATTCCAGTTACTGTCTCTGCATTTCCATTGTTGTTGTTGTTGTCGAGTCAGTTCCGACTCATAGGACCCTGTATAGGGTTTCCCGAGGAGCAGCTGGTGAGTTTGAACAGCCAACCTTGTGGTTCACAGTCCAGTGCTGATCCTACAGTGCAATTATATATAACAAACTCCTATCAATTTTCTTGATACCCTTCCTACTCTATTTTATACAGAATGGGGATAATAACATTGATTCATAGCAACCAAATGTAACAGAGTAGAACTGACACATAGGAATGTCTAGGCAGAATCTAGGAAGTTGGAACCACCAGTTTTTCAGTTAATATCTGAATGCTTAACTGTTAAGCTATCAGGCTGCCCAGAGAAATGTTGTTGTTAAGAGACCCAGAGTGGGTTCCAAATCATAGTGATCCTGTACAGGGTTTCCAAAGGTGAGTTTGAACCACCAATCTTGCAATTCAAGGGACCTTGCGGTCTAGTACTTACCCTATAGTGCAACACCAGGACCCTGCTCATAGGAATAAATGAATGGAATCAGATTTAGAGAATATGGGCTTTTATTTAAGATCCACTGTTAGCCTAACGACTTTTTTCTTTGCCTAAACAAGTTTTCTATCCCTAAACCATTTTAATTATTGTTGTTGTTGTTGTTATGTGCCGTGGAGTCGGTTCCGACTCATAATGACCATGTACAGGGTTTCCAAGGCTGGAAATCTTTACGGGAGCAGAAAGCCTCATCTTTCTCCCGCGGAACAGCTGGTAGTTTCGAACTGCTGACCTTGCGGCTCACAGCCCGATTCGTAACCACTATGCACACAAAATCACAATGATTCCACCTATCAACATTCCTCCTAACTGTGGTTTCAGAATTCTAAGAAAGGAATATTCTGTTAAAAAGAATTTAACATCAGTTAAGGCCTATTTTCTCTTCATCATATATATATTTTTAATTTAGAGAGTAAACAAAAATTTAATGATAAAAGTGAAATGTTGACAAAGCTATACTGAGACGCCAAAACATTCTGTTGTTAAGTGCCATGGTTCCGACTCACAGCAACCCTGGATCAGGTTTCCAAGGAATGGCTGGTGAGTTTGAACTGCCCGCGGACTTTTATGTTCAAACCAACCTTGTGGTCCAGAGCTTATCCTACAGTACCACACCAGGACTCCAAAACATTTTTAGGGGGAACAAAACCTTTTTGTATTCTTGCTCCTTCTTTTGGTTTTAAATAGTATATAACATTCTCTAAATATGTCACTTTTTACTAAGAGATGAAGGATTTAAAAAAACTATTTATATTCAAAGGTTCCCAGTCCTGTTTGTTGAACTTAATTACTCTATGTCTTAATGAAAGGACCAGAGGTTGGCAAATTTCAATTCTTTAAAAGCTAAAGATTAAAGTGAATTAAATTTAGTGCCTCTGGGATTTTTGATACATGTTCTAAATTTGTTTTTAATGGTATAATTGTCTCATGTTACATATAAGATTACATCATAGTGAACTGGTTATGTGTGCTGTTACACTAATAAAAACCAATTGCAGCCATTAAAAATGAAAGTGAGGATTCTGTAAAGTTATCTTTAAAAATTGGACGTTGAAAATCAAAGAAAAACACTTAGACTGAATAAAGTCCTTACATGAAAGCTTTTGAATACATAAACCTGAGAACCATGTGCATTAGGTTGACTTAATGCATTTTCAACAGCATTTAAATCATTATTTTACTAAGTGGAAACCAAACCACACATTTTACTGGGAAAAGATAGCTCCCAAATGCACAAAGGAGACTTATGATAAATAAATTTTAAGAACAGCATCAAGAAACAAAAGTTACTAGTCATAAAAGAACACGAAGTGAAAGGAAGTATTATTGTTTCTTTAACCCGTCATATTTTTATTTCTTTCTTTAATAAAAGTTAATTGCAATACTTTCTTGCCTCTGGGGTTTTCTTTTCCACAATTAATCATCTTTTCTTTCACACCTTCCCTCCAAATGATTACTATTCCCCCTAGCCTTAGAACACTTCACATTAATTCACTCTTTCATCCTCAATTTTCAAAACATTGCCTGCCCTACCTTCACAAGCCACTCCCCTTTATTTTTAAAAAACTGGTTAATAGAAGTATTTTTGCCTTATCTCTTTGCCAGAAGGTGCCAACATTTACTCAGAAAACGTCTTTGTTATACAAATGAGCTTTCTTACTTTCATCACACTTTAAAGTTCACAATTCTATTTATTTAAATTCCTACTGATAAGGAACAAAAAAAAAAAAAAAAAGGAGGTAAGCTCAGTTTAAACACTTGTAAGACAGTACCTGGATCCTAAGTCTTCTCCTTCAGTCTCCTGAGTCTGGAATCTGTGTCCTTGATCTTTAGAACCAAGCAAGAAATTTGTGAAGTCTCTACAAAGCTACACCACCAGCGCGGGCAAAGAAAACGCTTTCAAAATATGTCATTCATCGTCACATTTAAAGGCAGTCTATGCATACATCCTTGGTAAACATCATTAAACAGTGCTGCTCTACACTTCAATCATATCAGGTAAGCGTTCTAATGTTGAGACAAAGGGGGTAGTAAAGGAATCCTTTTCTTAATTTTTAATCAAGTCAGTTTGATTACTTCTGAGTCTGAAGTTGCTATTTGTTGAGCAGCTTTTAGAAAGCCGCCTAGTGCCCTGAATTAACCGGCTTCTAGCCAAATCAGGGTTAAGGAGAGAATGTTTCTTATGCCTGCAGTGACAAACGAGTTACCAGACGTCCTTAAGTAGATTGTCAAACTTTTATGTTTACTCAGTTTAAACACTAACGGGAGAGGATGGCACAGATGAAAAGTCAGGTCTGTTTCTTAAGAAGGATGGCTGACGGAGAAAAGACGCTCACCTGTCCATAACAGAGGCGGGTCTTTCCCGGCTGTCCTCACTGGGGGATGGGATGGACATCGCCGGACCTTTGTCCTCAGGACCTGGGCATTGGGGGAGGGGCGACTTTCTGGGACTAGTGCAGGCATCTGCACCCCAAGAAACTACTGGCGATTTTGACTTCAGTGATTCTCCGGGGCTGAAGCTTTGGAGGGGGCTCTCCCGCTCAGAGAGGTGCTTGCTGTTCACAACCTTAGGCACCTCCCCCGCAGGGAGGGCGGAGGGGGTGGCTGACCCCCATTCTGAGTTAGGGGTCCCTGTCTTTCGCAACTAAACCCGAACGTCCGGTTGGGCTCGCCCTGCGGCGAACAGGGCCTGGGCAAGCTGGGGCCGCGGCGGGCGCAGACCGACCCCGTCTCCGTTCAGCGTCCCCGCCGCGTCCGCACCGCCACCGTGAGGCTGAGCCGGGGACGGTGCCCCGTGGCGGCGGCAGCAGCGCCAGCTCTGCGCTCCTCTCCCGCGCCGCCCTGGTCGTCGCCGAGCCGGGCACGGGGCGGGGGGGGATTTTTCCCGTTTCCCCCCTCTTTCGCGCTCTCGCTCCTTTGCAGCGGGAGAGCCCGTGGAGCCAGGGAGGGAGCGAGGGAAGGGGTGGAGGTGGCGGGGGGAGGCCGGAGGGGCGGATCCTGCCGGGGGGCTGATCCCTCCCTCCCCTCGGCCGGGCTCCGTGGCGGCGGCGGCGGCGACGGCGGCGGCTCCATTCCCCCTCCTCCCC
>NW_006408556.1:5139497-5198221 GCF_000296735.1 Chrysochloris asiatica
TGGCCCGCCCGCGCCCAGGGGCCCCGAGCTGTGGGGCCGGGCCGGTGGCTGAGGTAATGGGGTGGCTGCGGGGCCGGCCCGAGCGGGGGTGGGGGCAGCGGGTTTTCGGGGACCAGGGACTGCATGGCGGGGGGGTCCCGGGGGAAGAGGAAGCTTCTTGAGCGGGGTGGGGGCAGCACGAAAGCTCTCCCCCGGGGCGGGGGTGGCAGCGGGGAAGGAGATCGCGGTTGAGGGGGGAGCTAAGAAGCAGGGACCCCCTCCCGCAGCCGCCATCTTGTCTCCCCCCGGCTCTGGAAGCTGAGCTGCCGAGCCCCGCCCCCGCCACGCTCCTCGATTGGCTAGAACAGAAGAGAGTCCCGCCGCCCGTGCACCCCTTGGTCCCCTGGGTCTCCCTGACTGGCAGATGTGTTGGCCAATAGGCCCTCTCCTCTCTACCCCGCTCGTTCGCTGGCGCTCGCATTCTCTGTCTGTGGGTCGGACTCCGCGTCAGTAGGTCTCTGGCGCGCTTGCCTCCTCCTCTCTGAGGAGGAAATTTTATTTTTCTCCTTTTTCCTGCTCCGAGGGGTCAAGATTCTTCTGGAAGAGGTGTCCCCTTAAAGAGGCAGGAGCCTCGGCTGGGGTCCTCTACTGCTTAATGAGTATCTTGTGTGGGGTACAGAGGGTACAGTCTATTTGCAGATCCAACTCCTCGTTCCTCTGGGACTGCGGTGGGGTGGGCTAGTGGGTGCCTAGCGGGTGGGGTGTCGAGAAGACCACTGGGGTGGTTGGAGAATTTTTGAGGTGTGTATGGAGCCGGTGAAGGATGAGAAAATCCCGCCAAAAACTCCGTCTAGACTGTAAGCGCCATGAGGGGGAGACATTTCATTTCCCTCAGCAGTAGCTCTCCTCCCTCCCGAATTTGCCCCGCAGCGTCTAGACGTTTCGGTTGAAAGGAAAAAGTCTCTATAGATGCTACTTGGTTGCGAGTGCTGCTGAAGAGGTTGTGGTGGTATTTAGTGCTGTCAAGCGGGGTCCGACTCGGCGACCCTGTATAGGGTTTCCAAGGAGTGGCGGGTGGGTTTGAACCACCGACTTTGTGCTTGGCAGTCCAGTGCTGATCCAACAGTGTCGCAGGTGTTAAGTAAAAAGATGGAGTTGCTTTAGTGAAGGAAAGGGCAGCACTCTCGGCTGTCTGTAATTGTCTCTTTGGGATTGTGATAGATTTTGCACACCTTCTTTGTAGTTGTAGGCTCAGCACCAGACTGCAAGATCGGCAGTTCAAACTCCCCAGCCGCTCCTACAAACCCTGTACTGGGGCGCTATGAGTTGGAATTGGCTTGCTGGCATTCAGCGGTAATAATCACAGTGTCCTCAGTTCCAGCCCGCCAGCCTCTCAGTGGGAGAAAGATGAGGCTTTCTGCTCCCACAAAGATTTAAAGCCTAGGAAACCTTGTAACTGAGTCAGAACAATTTTACAGCACTTATGGTGTGGTGCTGTGGATTAATGAGCTGGAATGCAAAGTCAGTTTGAACCGCAGGGTTGGTGGTTCAAGCTCACCAGCTGCTCCTCAGAAACCCTATGCAGGGTCGCTATGGGTTGGAACCAACTCAGTGGCACTTAACAACCACAACAGGGTCTCCATAGAAGCTCTAGTAGCTTAGGGGGCAATGAGTTGGACTGCTAACTGCAAGGTCAGCAGATTGAATTTACCAGCCTAACTGGGAGAAAGGTGAGACTTATGGACTCCTGGTGTGGCGCTATAGGATAAGCACTGGACTGCGAACCACAGGTCAGTGGATCAAACCCACCTTGGAAACTCTATACAGAATTGCTATGAGATGGATCCTATTAAATGATGGCATTTAACAACAGCAAAGATTTACAGCCTCAGAAACCCTCTCTAGAGTTACTCTGAATCCCACCTTGTGGGCACACAACCACCACCACTACCAGGGTATCCATGCCCTTGAGGGGTGGGAGCAGTAAAGCAGGTCTGTTGGCCAGGGCTGCCCCAGGAACTTGGCATTTACAAGACATCTGGTGACCAAGGGCCTCTGGAACCCAGACAGAATTGCTGTGATGATTCTGTTTCCTTTGGCTCAAACTGGGGTGTGTGCCTGTTTGGCACTGTACCTTGGCCAATTTTTTTTGGACTCAGGCACATGTTGGAATTGGAAGGCTTTCTGAATAAGGATATTAGTAATAGCAGTCTGTAAGAAGTTTACCCTCATTTTACTAATGGAGTATAGAGACACAAAGAGATTAAAAGACTTTGACTAAGTCAAATAAGGCCAAGAGTAGAATCTTGATTACCCCCAGACCTCTTTTTGTACCACACCATGGCATATTTGTGGTGTTCTTACTTTATTGTGTGAGGAGTTGAGATCAGATGATCTGAGTTTGAATTGTAGCCTTTATCACATACTAATCTTGGGTTAAGGAGCCTTGGTGGTGCTGTGGGTTAGGCATTGGGCTGCTAACCCCAAGGTTGGTGGTTCAAACCCACCAGCTGCTTCATAGGAGAAAGATGAGGCTTTCTACTTCCATAAAGATTTATAATGGGAATGGACTCAAAACAATGGGTTTGATTTTCAGTTTCATAGCAACACATAGACCTCCACTGGAAGACAAGTAGTAGCTGCACTTGAATTGAATGGGTTGGGAATTGAACCAGGTCCTCAGCACAGATGACAAGAATTCTACCATTGAACCACCACTGTCTTCCATGTATACGTCATTGTTGTTAGGTGCCATCCGGTCAGTTCCGACTCATAGCCACCATACAGGCTTTCTGAAGAGCGACTGGTAGGTTTGAACCACTGACCTTGTGGTTAGCAGTTCGGTGCTTATCCCACAACACCATACCAGAACTATGTACATCATAAAAACAGATTTCTCCCCATTGCATTATCATGATCTGTTTGCATCTTCTTCCCCACAGTTAGAGAGCTTTCAGAGAGGGTAGGGGTAATGTGGAAGGCAGCTAAGCTAACCACTATACTATCAAGGCTGGCAGGGATCATTTGTGTTTGATTTCTCCTTTAATTCAGACAGTACTTGCTGAGTGCTTATTTTTGAGCCAGGCATCCAGAATATAAGCCTGTGAACAAGACAGGCAAAAATCAGTGCTCTCATGGAGCTTACAGTCTAGTGGAAGAAAGCAGCAAACAGTAAACACACTAAATAGGCAAAGTACAACAGAAGGTGGTGTTTCGGTGGAAATAAAACAGGATAAAAGGTGGGTTGCTAGTGAGAGGGAGGGATTTATACTTTTAAATAGTCGGAAAAGGTGTCACTTAGAAATGATACTTATGGAAGGATTTGGAAGGAGCAAGCCATGTGGATGTCTGCAGGGCAGGTTGTTCAGAGAATGCGTGCAGCCAGTCTTCTCGGTGTTCATTCAGTCTTATGGAAGGGTGAATGAATATGTGCAGGCATGAACATCCAGCTCATAGTCTCCTGGCTTTCTTTCCTTAGGTGTGTCCTTTTGGTTCCCAGGTGCCATGAGGAAGCCGCGCAAGAAATCGCGGCAGAATGCCGAGGGCCGGCGCTCCCCATCCCCTTACAGTCTCAAGTGCTCACCTACTCGCGAGACCCTGACTTATGCCCAGGCCCAACGGATCGTTGAGGTGGACATTGACGGGCGCCTGCATCGCATTAGCATCTATGACCCACTCAAGATCATCACGGAGGATGAGCTGACTGCTCAGGATATCACTGAATGTAACAGTAACAAGGAAAACAGCGAGCAGCCCCAGTTCCCCGGCAAGTCCAAGAAACCCTTATCCAAAGGCAAGAAGAAGGAGTCCTGCTCCAAGCATGCTTCTGGCACATCCTTCCACCTCCCACAGCCCAGCTTCCGCATGGTGGACTCAGCCAGCCAACCAGAAGCTCCTCCTCTGCCTGCTGCCTATTACCGCTACATTGAGAAGCCACCTGAAGACCTAGATGCAGAAGTAGAGTACGACATGGATGAGGAAGACCTTGCCTGGTTAGATATGGTGAATGAGAAGAGGCGAGTAGATGGGCACAGTTTGGTGTCAGCAGACACCTTTGAGCTGTTGGTGGACCGACTTGAGAAGGAGTCATACTTGGAGAGTCGCAGCAGTGGGGCCCAGCAGTCACTCATAGATGAAGATGCCTTCTGTTGTGTGTGTCTAGATGATGAATGTCACAACAGCAATGTCATTCTCTTCTGTGACATTTGCAACCTGGCTGTTCACCAGGAGTGCTATGGTGTTCCCTATATCCCCGAGGGCCAGTGGCTTTGCCGCTGCTGTCTACAGTCTCCCTCTCGGCCTGTGGATTGCGTCCTCTGCCCCAACAAGGGCGGTGCCTTCAAACAGACCAGTGATGGGCACTGGGCGCACGTGGTGTGTGCTATCTGGATCCCTGAAGTCTGCTTTGCTAACACCGTGTTCCTGGAGCCCATCGAGGGTATTGAAAACATCCCACCTGCCCGCTGGAAACTAACTTGCTACATCTGCAAACAGAAGGGGCTGGGTGCAGCCATCCAGTGTCATAAGGTGAACTGCTACACGGCCTTCCATGTGACATGTGCACAGCGGGCCGGGCTCTTCATGAAGATTGAGCCCATGCGGGAGACCGGCCTCAATGGCACCATCTTCACTGTACGCAAGACAGCCTATTGTGAGGCCCACTCACCACCAGGGGTCACTACTGCCAGGAGGAAGGGTGACTCCCCTGGAGGCCTCAGTGAAGCTGGGGATGAAGAAGGACTAAAGGAGGGTAGTGGGGAAGAGGAAGAAGACGAGAAAGAGGCAGAAGAGGAAGAGGAAGAAGGCCAAGGTGGGGTGAGCAGCCCCCTTAAGGGAATGCCCAAGAAGAACAAGTTGAGTTTGAAACAAAAGATCAAGAAAGAACCAGAGGAAGCAGGGCGGGACACACCCTCCACTGCCCCAATGGTTACTGTACCACAGATCCCCACCTACAGGTGAGCCTGCCCAGAAGGGCTCCCCAAGTACTGATGTCTTCTCTGGCTGGCATTGGCCCTGGGCCAAACTTTCTCCCTCAGGCATGGTTGGTGGATATCTGTTTTCTTTTATGCTCCAGACTTCTTCTTAAACCCTGGACTAGCCTGTCCCAGTTTGTGATTTTGATTGTGTCCTCAGAATAATAAATTTCTTTTGATTTAAGTTGAGATAAAACAGATTACAGGATAGTATTTCAATAGGAGCACTAGTGGCATTTTGACAGGATCATTCTTCATTGTTAGGGATCATGCCATGGATTTCTAAAGGTTTAGCATTACTGATCTTTGTCTGTAAATGCCAGTTGTATCCCCTTCCACATTACCAATCGTTGGGCAACCTCTCCACATCTGTTTCCAAAAACTCTAGGGGGTGGAACTACTCCCGGTTGACAACTGCTACTTCAAGGGGTCATTATCTGCTATCCAGAAAGCTCTGCCCAGGATGTGATGAGACTTTCTAGGGGAGGAGTGGGAATAGGACATGCTATTTCTCTTAAGAAACATGAGACTCACTTTTTAGCTATGTAACTAAGTCACTTGGGCCCCCATTGAGTCTGTAGAAAGACCATATTCATAGGTTAAACATAGACAGGTAAAGACCTATTGGAAGGATTAGAGCTTGGAAGAGAGGCAAGAAACGGAGACTTTCCCAGTGGAGGCTCATCGTAAGTTTGATACTCATAAAAAGGTATAAAAGTGTTAGAGCAGAAAGGACTCTTGGAGATTATTCATCTAATGTAGTCCTTGCACCTTCTCCCACACCCCCAGATGAAGAAATCGCGGCCACAGGAGGTAAAGTTGTTCACGCCTTTATTCATTCAACGAGATGTTTATTAAGCACTTATTATATGCCAAGTCCTGTTCTGAAGGCTGAGACCAGGTGGGAAGCAACAGACTCTGGACTATAATCTGGAGCTCGTGAGGTTTTGAGTTCTGTCCTGCTGACTTTCTCTCTTGGTAAGAGGTGAGGAGAAAGGCATTCTGGAGGGTAGTGAGGAATGAGTTGACTGAAAGGAACAGCATCCAAACTTGCCAGATTAGAGAGAAGACACAGAGTAGAGTGTTGTATGGAACAGGTTACAATTTTGTCTTCTAGTCACAAAACTGTTCTACGCTACCCTCTTTCCTGAGGATGGTGGGTCAATGCTTACTGTGGTGGTTATGTTCAGTCGCTAGACTTTTTTTTGTGTCATGTCTACTCTTCTAGATGCTTCTTGGAGGGGCCAGCATAGTAGCTGACTAACCTAGGCAGAACTGGCTTTGAACCCTACTTGTATAATTACCTGTACACCTTTAGCAAATTACATAATCTCTCTGAGCCTTAGTTTATATGTGAATGAACCTACCTCGGAGGGTTGTTGTAAGAAAAAACTGTGATAATAGAAGTAAAGCACTTAGCACAGTGCCTGGCAAATAGTAAGTGCTCAATAAATGGTGGCTATTGCTGCTGCTGCTATTGTGTTATTATTCTTTTCCCTACCTGCGCAAATGCTGTTGGGGCCCTCCGTGGCCAAGAGGTTATAGAGGGAGGGGGCTGCCTGCATCTGGACAGGTGTGCTTGGCATGGACATTGGTGGGAGAATCTATCCTTTGGGGAAAGGCCTAGAACTAGGCCTTGATTATGTAAGCTTGGCTTTGGGGCAAGACTGCCTGACTGGAGAGGAGCAACGCCTAGGGAAGTAGATCTAGCCCAACATGCCCATCATCATTAGGCTTCACCTTCTTGGTTGACCAAGCTTATCTCCATTTCAGTGGAATGGGATGAAAAGAAAAGGTGGAGGGACTAATCCCAGGAGCATCACAGCTGTGGATAATCATTTTGGGCACACAAAAAAATCCAGGATTTACATGCTACCCACTCTTATCATCTTATTAGTTGCATTAGTTACTTTGACAATTTTTCAGCCTCTGTTCCCAGGCTACCTTTCCATTTTTTGCAGCTTGGGACTAATGTTCCCCATCTTACAGTATGGGGGTTAGGGTAGAGATCATAAGTTTTCAATTCTCATCCTACTCCTTTCTCTTCGCCCAGGTGTTACTGGTTTAAACCCTGACCTCAAGATCTGGACTTCTCTGTTAGAGTGCTTTAATGAGCCACATTTTCAGATCCAATTTTTTTTTTTTTTTTGGTCATTTGTTTCAGTCACCTGCTGCTGAGACTTTTTATGGAAATCCAAAAGTCAAGACTACTCCAAGGGATTGCATTTGAGCTCAGAAAGTAGTATTGCATTTGAGCTCAGAAAGTAGAAAATGTATTCCTGCTGACTGTCCTTTCAGCTTGATTGTGCATTCCCCCCTGGTCTGTGGACCCTTAGTTGTAGAGGGCAGGAAATAGTGACCAAAGTTCACTCAAGTTCCTGTTCCCTTTGACTGCCTTTTTCAAGAGGAGAGTCAGGACACTGGGGCATAGCCCTATTTCATAACCAGTGCCTGGAACTAAGGCGTCAAGAACCATAGAAAACAAGAGTTTTTAGGAAGGGTTCTTTTTTTTTCTTTTTGAAGGATCAGGACTATAAGTCAGGAGGTAAAAAAAGCAAGTGAAATACCTCATGCTAAATCTAAGCTGCTTAATGTTACTGTCCTTTTCAAGCCTTTCTCTGAGGTGAGGCTTTTGGCCACTTTATTCTTCTTTCCTCTGTATGGTTCAAAAATGAATCAAGGTCTGGCTAGGATGCATGGGCTCTAAACTGGGCTGCCCACTGACCCTCTCTTTCACTTCCCTGTGCCTCTACTCAAGGTTGAACAAGATCTGTAGTGGTCTCTCCTTTCAGAGGAAAAACCAGTTCATGCAGCGACTTCACAACTACTGGCTGTTGAAGCGACAGGCACGGAACGGTGTCCCCCTCATCCGGCGCCTGCACTCCCACCTGCAGTCTCAAAGGAATGCTGAGCAGGTAGGTAAAGTCATGATGTGAGGGTAGGGAGGGGAGGCAGAGAGTGAAGAAGGGGAGATAGGATAGTTGGGGCATGGCTGGCATACCTCCCTGGACTCTCCACAGAGCCTTCCTTGGCCTATAGGGATCAGCACCCCTTTAGGTGTTTACTCTAGAAATGGTCTCCAGCACTGTAGATGGCCTGTTGGTGCTGAGGCTGCTGTGGGGCTCAGAGTCTTTAGCACTGGACAACAGCCCTTTCAGGATGGGAGAATTCTAGGGAAGACTGGAGGACAAGACCAATGGGGGAAACCCTCTAGATGTGGCAGAAAGAGAGAAGAGGTGGGTTGAATGAGCATTGGGCTGTTATGTTGTATGAATTAGAAAAAGGCTCCCTTTCCTCAAGACTATACTGCTACCTGCCAAAAATGCTTCATAATATACAAATTTATAATCTTAAATTGTAGGGCACAGCCTGCACAGCGACCAACTCCCACTCTAGCAAGACTTACACCTTGTTGACCTTTAGGTTGGATTTGACACCATGGATCACATTGTCTAAGAGCCTCTCTGTGACACCATTTTCTGCTCATAGTGTCCATTTATACTCCTTTAGCCCTCATAGTGTCCACTCTCATAGTGTTCAATAACTATAGACAGCAGTTTCAGCTGTTTTTTCTTATCCTCACCTCTTTTTTTCTGCCCTCAGACTCTCTGGGACACTTTAAGCAAATTTGTAATGCAAAAATGTTGGAAACTGAGTTCAGCATCTTCCTTCCCCTCAGTAAACTTACTTCCCCATTATTGTCATGGAATCTTCTCCCTCCTGAGCTCATATCTTTCCCACTTTAATGGAGTTAACTTTCGATTCTTCCCTCCATAGTGGGCCACAAACAATCATCCCTTAAACTGTTTTGGGAAATTTATCAATATATGGTCCTTTATTCCCAAAAACCCTACGGAGCATAGTACTACTGTGATACACATAGTGCCATGAGTTAGAATCCACTCAACAGTAATGGGTTTGGTGTTTTGGTTTTATTTCATTCTACAACTACCTTGCTCACCTATGTCCCCTTAATTTTATTTTGATTTTTTAAAACTTTTTATTGATAATAAAATGAAGGTTTATAGTATAGATCCTCAATCTCACATTCCCCATATCATATACTTCATTTCATTACAGTGATTGCAATCCCTCCATGTGCCATTGTTTATCTCTTCACCTTTTCACTTTAACTCTTGCACTCCTCCCCGTCTTCCACTACCTTAATTTTCCCTCTGCCAGTTTTCCTCTTGTATATTGCCTGCCCTGTCACCCAAGGTAACACACGTCTGTTACCCGCTAGCCAGTGAATAATTTTTCCCTTCCCACCCCTGGTAACCATTATAGAATGTTTCTTTCAGCAGATAACCTTACTTAACTTTTTACAGCAGTTGTTCCCTTAGCAATAGCTTTCTAGGTGATCTCCAACCTCTAATTCTTTCTTACTCACACTGTTTTCCACTCTGGCACTTCCTTTCCAAGAATGTACTCTTCTTCTCCAGGCAGGAGGAGCCCCAGTGGTGCAGTAGTTATAGCACCTGACTGCAAGTGAATGGTTGGCCATTGTAACCTACCAGCCGCTCTGTGGGAGAAAGACTTGTTAGGTTAATAGCCTTGGATACCCTATGGGGCCTTTCTAGTCTGTCTAGTAGGGTCACTATGAACCAGAATCAACTTGAGACAACAATGAATTTGGTTCTCCAGGCAGACCAGGTCCAGGTTCTTTTCCCTGTCATCTGAGGTTTCTTGTCAGCTGGATCCTGGACTGACCTTCGTTGGCTTTTGTGAATCTCTAGCCTCTCCTGTGGTCAGTGGTTTTGCTCACCAAACAAAGAATTACCAATTCTGCTTCCATGCCTCTGACCCTGTGGTCCAGTCTGTTCTAGAAGAGGCTTCCTTACTGCTCTGTGTATCCATCTCTCACTGTGAAACCTGAATAGGATTGCTACCCTTAGAAAGAATTCTCTGGCCTATCCTCCAACCCCACCCCATTGAAATTCTCTATTTTCTTTCGCCTCAGCATTAGTATTGTCAGTTTTTGTTGTTTTCATGCTAATATGCCCTTGTGTTTCAAAAGCTGGGTCTTCTCCTTCTCCCAGATACCCTGTAACTTCTTCCAGGACAGGAGTCAAATTTATTGCTGTTGTTACCAAAGTACTCTCAAGCCACTTAGTACCAGCTTATAGTAAGAACCTCCTTTTGTTTTCTAGCCAAGTCATAGCCCTAGGGTGAAATTCTTCCCACCCTTGAGGTGGCTATTAGTTTCTTTCTGAAATTCTTTCCAGCCCTGTGGGACACAGCTGCTATCTGGTGTCCCAAGGGTAAAGGAAGCACTCTCAGTTTCCATTCCAGCCATCCTTATTGTGTGGCCATGAGGAAACATTGTTATAAAGCAAGAGGGAGGTACGGGGTCTCTTGGAGAAGGTGGACAGTCAAGGAAGGGGATGGGGCTCTTACCTGCCAAGGCCTTGTGAGGCTTGAACAGGAAGGAGGCCCCAGCTCCTCCTTCCCTGGCTCTCCTGCAGCGAGAGCAGGACGAGAAGACAAGTGCAGTGAAGGAGGAGCTGAAATACTGGCAGAAGCTCCGGCATGACTTGGAGCGGGCACGGCTGCTGATTGAGCTAATTCGGAAGAGAGAGAAGCTCAAGCGGGAGCAGGTAAGGAGGACCCCTGACCCCTGGCTCTTGATCAAGGTCTCTTTCTCCCATTGCCCATGTGGCATGGAGCCAGCCAGGAGCCCCTGTCAAGAGTCAGCTTTAATCTGCTCTCTTGCCCAACACTGTGGGCTCTCCAACTTGCCTGCTCTGCATTGGGTATGATGCTGCTGACGGCTCCCAACATTTGGGCTGAAGCTTCTGGTGGCCCCAAGCATAAGCCAAATCTCATATGCCTGGGCTCATCCCTGGAGTTTCTGATGCAGGGTTGAGCCTGGCCATGATTACTTTGAGAAGCTTCCTGGCCCATTCTGATGGTGGTGGTGGTTATGTGCCATGGAGTTGGTTCCGACTCATAGCGACCCTGTTCAGGGTTTCCAAGGCTGTAAATCTTTACGGGAGCAGAACGCCTCATCTATCTCCCATGGAACAGCTGGTAGTTTCAAACTGCTGACCCTGATAGGTATCACCTATTCAGAACTTCTGGCATGTCAGCTTCTAAGGATTCTCAGCAGTCTCTTTAACATTTAGTGTCTTGAGTTATATACATTTTCAGTTTCTCTACAGGCAGATAAACACTGGTCTGCTAACCATAAGGTCGGCAGTTCAAACCCACCAGCTGCTCCTTAGAAACTATACAGTGTTGCTGTGAGTCAGAACCGACTTGTTAGTTACTGTCATCATCATCATCCCCACTTATCTCAGCACTCTACATATGACAGAGAGTAAATACTATTAGTTGAATGAATAAAGCCCGAACTCTTCTAGTCTAGAGAAATAGCAGCTGCTACTCCCATTCTGGGTTAGCAATGCTCCTTTCTCTTTCTCCAAAGCCCGCTTAGCTGTTTAGGCCCAGTATGAGCTATTCTCTCTCTCAGATCTGTAGCCTGAGTTTCCACCTCTGAACCTGGGCACCTCTTACCATACTTTGTGTGGGTGGCCATGGAGAACTTCTTAGAACCTCCTTCCCAGGTTCAAACTTAGTGCCATCCAAAGTCTGACCCACAGCTGAACGTCTCCTCCTGCCTCTGGTTCAGAGAAATGAGAGGGAGAGGGAGGCTGGCTTTATTCCCCGTAGAAGCAGGCAGGCCTGTTTGGATGTAACCTAGGCAGGAACATCTCATGGTCTGGTTTATGGTTTTCCAACCATTTCACATCGGGGCACACATAGAAAATAACATCTGTTCAGTGAGCTGGTGTAACTAAATGAGGTTGCATGTCACCTAAGGTGGTACGCCTAGAGGCACTCGTCACACCTGGCTGACCCAGACAATTCAAAGGCTGGTGGGATCAATACCAGCACACTGGGTGAGAAATTCTGGTCCAGGAGACTTTTTAGGTCAATTCTGTGTTCTTTGGATTCAGTCAGATCTGGGTTCAAATTGTGACTCTGTTCTTTTCTAGCTAAGTGACCAACTAGTAACTTAGTCTCTTTATATCTCAGTATTCTGTGTGTACAATACTTTATCTATATTTACCTCAGTTATTATGAGGATCAAAGTAGTTAATTATATATAAAATGCTGAGAAAATGCCTGAGAGTACTGTAAAAGTGCTAATGATAATAGCTAATAAAATCCTAACTATTATAATTACTGCAAGTTTTGGTCTAGTGCTTTATACATAGGACACATTCACAAAATTGATGCTTCCTAGACTGTATGAACTGAGTGATCGATAGCTCCACACATCCTGGTAAACTTAATATCCTGAGAAAATTAGTTGTACATAATGCGTCAAAGTCAAGTTATTAAGAAAATGTTTCAGTGCCTCTTTGCAGGGGTTTCCTGACCTTTTCCCACCTCATCCACAGGTCAAGGTCCAGCAGGCTGCCATGGAGCTGGAATTGGTGCCATTCAACGTTCTGCTGAGGACAACATTGGACCTGCTGCAGGAGAAGGATCCCGCACACATCTTCGCTGAACCTGTCAACCTCAGTGAGGCAAGTTCCTTCCCACTTCTCCCTGAACAGGAAACAGGTTCTGAGTAGGCCAAGAGGGGATTGGGCCATAAAGTGTACACACCTGGGGCAGCCTGACAAGGCTACAATACCTGTGATGAGGGGTGAGTGGTAGTGTCCCAGGGAGCAGACTAGGGTGGGCCAGGGCCCTGGGGCTTTGAGTAAGCCTGACGTGACCAAAATGGGGAGGCCAAGAGTGCCGGTGAAGGGTGCATCCTGTTTGGCTAGTAAATGGTTGTTGTAATTGTACAGGTTTTATATGTTTAGGTTCCAGATTACCTGGAATTCATATCCAAGCCAATGGATTTTTCTACTATGAGGCGGAAGCTGGAGTCCCACCTGTACCGCACCTTGGAGGAGTTTGAGGAGGACTTTAACCTTATAGTTACCAACTGCATGAAGTATAATGCTAAAGACACAATTTTCCACCGAGCAGCTGTCCGCCTGCGGGACCTAGGAGGGGCCATCCTGCGGCATGCCCGGCGGCAGGCAGAGAACATCGGCTATGACCCCGAAAGGGGCACCCATCTGCCCGAGTCACCCAAATTGGAGGACTTTTACCGCTTCTCCTGGGAAGACGGTGAGAAGCTTGGATGGGTGGGGTGGAGAGGGGTCAGGAAGAGACACCAGCACAGAGGTCAGAGAGTTCAGGGATCAGGGTGGATCTTGGGGCTATTGGGCAGACTCCAGGATCAAAGTTGGGGTAGGCCAAGGCTGGCATACACCCGATTGTGGCTGGAATCGTTCTGAGAGTTTAAGTGTAACTAATGCACATAGTGCTGGTTGAATGGTAGAAAAGGGGACTCAGGTGCTAGTCTGTTTGAAAAGGTAAAGCCTCACCTGGGGTCTTCCTTTCCTGGACCCGCTATGTGTGGAGTTGGAGCAAGGGGATGGGGAGTGCTATGCTGGTGTGTGTCTGGCTCATTCAGAAGAGTGCAGGTGAAGGACCAGAAAAAATTCATCTGAACCCCATATTCTGCCTGCCCCTGCTCTCTGCTTCTCAATGGCAGCAGCCAAACAGTCACTCAGGCTAGGGGATTGTCAAGCCACCTCGTGCCTGCTCCACAGAGCCCATAATTGTGACTGAACTGCTTCCTGCAGATGTTTCCCAGATTCTGACCTTGGTCCGCATGACTACCCTTCGGGCAGTGGTGTTACCAGGCCCAATGTCCCACAGTGACGCTGCAGGAAGTCCCTGGCCCAGGCATTCCAGGAGAATATTTTGCATCTGGAGGATTCGACCCTTTCCCTGGGCTGGGCAGGTTCTTCAGCCCCTTCTGTCCTCCCTTCTCCCTGGCAGTGGACAACATCCTCATCCCAGAGAACCGGGCCCATTTATCTTCGGAGGTGCAGCTGAAGGAGCTGCTGGAGAAGCTGGACCTGGTGAGCGCCATGCGGTCTAGTGGGGCCCGGACCCGCCGCGTCCGCCTGCTGCACCGGGAGATCAATGCCCTCCGGCAGAAGCTAGCACAACCACCACCGCCACCACCACCACCACTGCTGCCATCCTTGAACAAGACTGTGCCCAATGGGGAGTTGTCGACCGGGCCCCGTGGGGATGCTGCTGCTATGGAGCAGGCCCTGCGGGAGGAGTCCGAAGACAGTGGGGATAGAGGTGAGAGAGAGTCATAAGCAGATGGACACTAGGAGGAGTGAGGGTTAAGGACCAGCCTGAAATCTTAGAGGGAGGGCACCTCTCCCCCACTTTAGAGTCTGACCCGTTTGGTTAAGTAGAAGCCATCAGAGGGATCAAACTTCTGTGGGATAATATTCAAAATAATAATTAGTTAGTAAAGACTAAGCATTTATCAATCAGAATAGATGTGGCTGTTGAATTGGAGGGACTGGACTGGCGCAAATGGCTAACATGCGTGACTGCTAACCTACTCTACACACATGTGGTCACCATAAGCGAGAATTGACTCCACTGTAATTTGTTTGGGTTGTATTGAAGAGGACTCAAAAGGGTCCTTAATATAAACGTTTAGTTGCTGGATTATGGGGAGATTCAAAGAGTCTCAGGTGCTGGGGGCCAGCAGTTGTTTACTAACTAATAAAGAATTATACCAATATTTCGCACTTGTTCTGGCCATAGTATACCTATCAGTTAAATAACCCACCTTATATCTCAGAACAGGTTATGTGGGGTGGGGACAGCTAGCAGAGAGGTGGTCTGTGCTGTTGAACTGCTTCATAGTTTTGACCCTAGGTGATTAAAACTATAGGCCCGTCCCAAGCTGAAAGGCCACACTGTCAAAGACAGCTGGGGAAGTGATTCAGAGATTCAGGGCCCTCATAAGCTGAGATACTTCCAATTTTCCTGAACTCTTTGAAGAAGGAACTGTCATCTACACAAGGTTGGGAGTCGTCTCTAGAGAATAGGGGTCCAGATAGCCCATTTATTTATGGTTGACAAAAAGGGGTAATGGTTAATAGGTTGTTGCACTAGGCATTGGAGGACTTGGTCTCCATTGTGATTCTCCAGCCTCCCATGTGCATCAGCATACCATCTGTATCCCCACACCTGTCTCCTGGCAATGTAAGAGCCATACCCAGTGAACCTGTTAACTAACAACAGCCTCATTCAAAGGCCTCACTAAGACTAAGGAAGACTAGGATGTGGTCTGAAAGTCTCTCAGTTTCTGAAAGTTCAAGGTGGCAGGCAAGCAGACGTGTGGAAACCACTGATTTAACTTGGCATCAGTTTTCCACATCTATAAACTTACTCTTTCTGCCTTCCCCATATGGTCTCACTTGGCTGATGTGAAGCAAAAGAGATTGACAGATGAAAAAAATTCATGAGTCTAATGAGAATTGCAGAGTCCTTGCCTGCCAAGCTGAGACTTAGCGAGTTATTGATTAAGCAGGTACCTTTCTTAGATGTATAGCTCTGATTTACAACCCTTACTGCATCAGATTCACCTGGTGAGTTTCGTTGTTTTTGTGTTGTTTTTATTTTAATAGCCTTCCCTTCAAAATTTGGTTTTAACTAACCTGGAGTGAGGCCTAGGCATTGTAAAAAGCTTCCTTGGTGGTTTTACAAAGTCAGGGCTGAGAACTGCTGCTGCATATCCTCAAGTCGGTTCTGACTCATAGCAATGCTTTATAGGGTTTCTGAGGCTGTAAATCTTTACGGTACCAGAAAGTCTCCTCTTTTTCCCAGAGTGGCTGGTAGATTTGAACTGCTGATTTTGCAGTTAGCAGCCCTACGCATAATCAGCCATGCTAACAGGGCTCCTTTGAGGACTACTTCTTGTTAAGTGTCAAAGGTTGATTCTGACTCATAGTGAGCCTGTCTTGGGTTTCCAAGGAGAAGCTGGTCTGAGCCACCAACCTTGCAGTTAGCAGTCCAGTGCTTATCCTGCAGTGCCACACCAGGACTCCTAGTGAGGTAAAATTTCGTCCTGCTTTTTTTTTTCACTTTAGGCAGGCCCGAGACCTGGCACATAGCTCAAGCCTCCTGACAGCCCATGACTTTAGTCCTTGGTTATCAGGTGTCTGTTTCTGGTTTATAGGGGCAGACTCTTTCTAAAATGTTCAAGCAGGCTCTATTTTTCTTTAACAGATGACACCAAACTTTCTCCTCCTCCAACCCTGGAGCCTACTGGGCCTGCACCATCACTGTCTGAGCAAGAATCTCCCCCAGAGCCCCCTACTCTGAAACCCATCAATGATAGTAAATCTTCAAGCCGGGTCCTAAAGCCCAGAAAGGTGGAAGAAGATGTGCTCTTGGAAAAATCACCTCTACAACTAGGGAATGAGCCTTTGCAACGCCTGCTCAGTGACAATGGCCTCAACAGACTGTCCCTCACAGCCCCCGACACCCCTGCTGGTGCCCCACTCAGTGGGGTGGGTCGCCGCACATCAGTCCTCTTCAAGAAGGCCAAGAATGGGGCCAAGCTACAGAGGAGCCCAGACAGGGCCATGGAGAATGGCGAGGACCATGGTGCCGTGGGTTCTCCTGCTTCTCCCTCCAGCACTGAGGATGAGCAGCACTCCCGGAAGCGGCCCCGGAGTAGGAGCTGTAGTGAAAGCGAAGGGGAGAGGTCCCCTCAGCCAGAAGAAGAGACAGGTGACCCCGCCTGCAACTTAGCTTGCTGCTTCTCATCTGCTTTCCTGTTTTGTTCTGCCAACCAGCACCTCCCCCATCAGCCAGCTCCTAATGGCGCTATGGACTTCAGTAGTAGCATTGAGGGCTCCAGAGCTCACAGTTGGGCCTGGTCCATGAGTAATGATCAGGGAAAGAGGCTTTGAGCAAGTATTTTTGCAGGGCTAGATGTGTATCTGAGGCTCACCGGCTCTGTGGGGGATACAAAGCTGTAATGGTAAAGTGAGTCCTATCTTTGTATCAGTTCATCATTGAGAAGACTTGTTAGGCATTATTTTAAACACTAAGGAGAAAATATCAAAGAACAAAACAGACAAAAATGTCTCTTATGGAGAAGACAGGCTATAAGCAAATGAGTAAGTTATATTTTATTTTAGAAACGGGGGAAAAAATCAGGCAGTGATGGGTCTAGGGAATGCTGGGGTGGAAGAGAGTTAAGGTCGCCAGGGAGGCCTTCCAATGAGGTGACATTTGAGTAAAGATCCAAAGGAGTTGAAAGAGTGGGGTGAGCCATTTGAGTATATGGGGGAGGAACATTCCAAAAAGATAAAACTAGCAAGTGCACACAGGTCCTGGACGTGCCTGCATGTCTGAGGAACAATAAAGGGGCTAATGTGACTGCAGCCGGGTGAGCCGGGGTGGCAGGAGATTAGGTCACAGAGGTAGGAAGAATCTGACTCACTTCCAGCTCCAAGAGAGCCCACAGTCCAATAGGACTGGATGGTCTTCCAAGATGTAGCGCAATCCCAGTGCTGGTCAGTGTGTGGTTGTGTGTCAGACATAGCTTTGCTGGGAGTGTTCAGGGAAGGTTTTATGAGGTAGCAGTACCTAGGCTGGCTCTGAGGGATGAGGGAAGAATAGATAGGGCAGAGAACTCTGGCCTGGGTGTGTAGAAATGAGGAGGAGGAAAGACAGCCTCTGTGGGGGACGATGAGGAGAGTGACTACCCAGTACCTCAAGAGCCAACACTGGGTGGGCAACAAGGTGGACCTGAACTGGAGGACCTTGAATGCCAGATTAGGTAGCTTAGTGTTGGTGGGATGGGAAAGGCCAGTTTGGTTGGGGAGATGAGGAGGACTGTGCTTGGCTTTTGCTTAATGTGTCCCTCTCATGTCCATTTATGTGGTGGCCTTGGACTGTGAGGCCAGCACTTGCTCTTCTGTCTTCCTGCCTAACACTATTTCCAACAATATCTTCTTCTGAGCCAAGTTTCTCGGCGTTAAAACAGTAGGTTGGTATATAGAGGTAAGAGCTTGAAGCCTGATCAACTGCATCCTGAGGCAAATTAACCTCTCTGAGATCTCTGTTTCTTTATCTCTAATATGGAGCTAGGAGCTCTGGTGGTGCAGCTGTTAAGCACTTGGCTGCTAATCGAAATGTCAGCAGGCTGAGCCCACCAGCCGCTCTGAGGAAGAAAGATGTGGCTGTCAGCTTCCATAAAGATTTCCTTAGAAACCCTCTGAGTCAGTTCTATCCTGTCCTATAGGACTGCTAGGAGTAGGAATCAACTCAATAATAATGGGTTTGGTTATAATCAGGGGTTAGTGATAGTGTAGGATAAGCACTGGACTGCTAACCAAAAGGTCTACAGTTCAAACCCTCAGAAACTCTACAGAGTCACTATGAGTCGGAATCGACTCAATGACATTCAACAACAGTGATCGTGATACCACCTTGCAGTTGTCTGAGGAGTAGAAATGGTTTACATAAAGCATTTGACATACCTAACCAAATCCATTGCCATCGAATGGATTCCAACATGTAGCTGCTGCTGTTGAGTGCTTTCGAGTCGGTTCCAACCCATAGTGACTCTGTCTGTACAAGGTTTCCAAGGAAAGGCTGGTGTGCTTGAACCACTGACCTTGTGGTTCAAACTGGCTTTGCAGTCCAGCACATTAATCCACAACACCACACCAATTATTGTCATCCTCTCAGCTGAATCAGGCTCAGTCAAATAGCACTGAGAACATGGTGCTAAAAGTGAAAAATCTTGCTACTCAGATATTGACCTAGACATTGGGCCCATCAACTTGAGAGGCCCACTGTTTGAGGTACCGCTGGAATCTGTTTCTCCCCAACTCTCCCAGCTGCCTGGTACCTGGGAACACTTCTGTGCCTCCTTAGTTAAATCTCATAAAAACATGTCAGTCCTTTACAGATGAGGCACCTAAGACACAGCTGGCTTCAGTGGCTGAAATTGAGTTTATATCTTGAAAGACAGATCCAGGCCAGAGTCTAAACATGGGCTCAGACAATTCTTACAAGTGTGAGTTGCCTCAGGTTTCTGGCCAAAGTATCTATGATCTAAAGTTCTTAAGTGCCTGGACCCATCTCTGTACACCCTTTGTTCTGTTGTCACACTTCTAGGCCTCTGGAGTGTGGTGGTGGTGGTGGTGGTTAAGTGCCATTGGTCATTTTCAACTCATGGCTACCCTGTATAGAGCTTCCAAGGAGTGTCTGGTGGGTTTGCACTGTCGACCTTGCAGTTAACAGTCTAGGTTAAGAATTGGTTAAATAGAAAAGATCATGTCCCTGGACTGACCAAATCGCCTTCATTTGTTTTCACTATCTTCGCTAAGCAGAGTCCAGGTGTGACAATGTACGATAAGAACTGGGCTTAAAGGGGATGGCAAGGCTTGAAGAGAACCTGCCTTGGGTTTTAGACTGCTTCAGAGCCAAGCCTAGGACTCAGGCCATTCTGCTGGAATGTTTCCCCACCTCCAACTTTAGCCCTATTAGATATGTGAGGGTGTAGTTGACACATAGCCCTTATCCTGTCCCAACCTCTCCTGAATGAAATCTGGCTGTTGCCAGCTGTATGGTAGATAGGGTGTGTGAGTGTTTATCTTTAGCAGCAAGGCAAGTGGGCTGCCCAAGAGGCAGAGGAAACTCCCTGATAATTGAAGCTTGAACTGAGAAGCAGATCCAGGGCCATGTGAGCCAGCCAAGATGGAGAAGTCTAGGTATTTCCCTTTGTAGCCAAATGACAGTAGCCAGAGTTGTTATGTGCTGTTTTCCTTAAAGTGAAACTGGAAGGGTGGGAAGGAAAATGCAGTTTTTGCTCATTTCCCCCAGACCAACATATTCATCATGTTTTCCCATCACCCAAGACTCAGTTCCATAGGGGCAGGAATAGCCAGCCTCTGCAGCCCTGGCCTTCCCCCACCACACCCCCAGCAGCTGCCTCACTACAGTGTGTGTCGGGAAGGGAGGGTTTTGCACTCAGGCTCATTTTGTGTATCCTTCCTTGGCAGGCGTAACCAATGGCTTTGGAAAACACACCGAAAGTGGGTCTGACTCGGAATGTAGTTTGGGTCTCAGTGGTGGACTGGCATTTGAAGCCTGCAGGTAAGATCATTTTCCTGCAAAGCCTAGTTGGCAACCTTGCCATCCCTCTTCCTGTTCTCTGATTAGCTATGGGATTCTACCTTTTCATGCTTACCTCTGTTTTTTACCTGCCATTTCCTGAGGCCTCTTGTCTATAACTCTGGGAATGGTTTCTAGGCAATAGGGTGACCCTCCGACTAGGAGTGGAGGAGTGGCACTGACTCATTACAGGGTTTAGGGAACTGAATCTGGATTCTAGAGGGTGGGGACAATGAGCCAACAGCCATACACTACCTTTTGGTGCATCATAGCGTCTTGAGCACAGGAAATTTGGAAGTGCCTGTTCTGGTGTGCACTGCAGGACCGTGCGCTGGACTGCAAGGTCACTTTGATTCCCAAGGTTGGCAGTTCAAACCCACAGCCACTCCTCTGAAGCATTATACAGGGTCACTATGAGTTGGCACTTAACAACATATGCCTCTCAGCAGGATAAGCATTGGACTGGTAACAGCACTTAACGATTACTCCCAACAGGAGGCTCTGGTATGGCATTGTAGAATAAGCACAGGACTGCTAACCACAAGGTTGGTGTATGAAACCCACCAGTTGATCCTCTATACAATGTCACTGTGAGTTGGAATCTACTCAATGGCACTTACCAATGGTATTCCAAAAGAGGTCCCCAGCTCGTCTACCACCTTGGGAAGGGATGGGTTTTATTTTTTCATTCTTTTACATGAAGGATTTCTAAAGCCATGACTTCTAAGTCCAAGAGTTTGTGGAGCCCACTGCTCTGTGTTATGTGCTCTACAGGACTGCAGGGAGTCTGGGGTTCTTAGAAGTGGGAAAATGACCCAGTGACTGGTGGATATGGCAACTGAATGGAATCTTGGGTTCTAAGTAAGGGAGGAAAAGGTCTCAGGGCTGCACCAAAATGCTACATCTGCCAGTGTTTGAAGTGTTTCCAAGAGAGGGGGATGATGTTCTGTTAGGTACTCACTTGACCCTGGACTACAGAAGGCCACAACTACCCCTTGGGCCTGGCCCCCACATGGTAGGACCCAGCTCTCAGTGGTATCTTTGAGATTATTAGCACTAGACCGCAAGCCACTAGCAGCCACTCCTCAGAAACTCTATACAGAGTTGTTATGAGTGGACTCATAGCACTTAACACCACCACCACTACCACCACACCTCAGAGTTGCCTTAGGTTTCTTCCTTCCTTCTGTAACCTCCACCAGTATAGGAGTGGTGGTTAAGTGGCCTGTTTAGGGTTTCCAAGGAGTGGCTGGTGGGTTTGATTCCTACCGGTGGTGAATAAAAAAACTGGATGTTTACCTGTTTTTTTCCAGTTCAGCATTTCCTTGCTGAGAATTTGCATTTTTCACTCCAGATGTATACTAAATCAGAATTAACATTTTAGCAATGTTTCTCCAGTGAATTCTTATGTAGATACAATTGTTATAAACTGTTAAAGTGGAGTTCCTGACTCCTTTAAAAAAATATGGTCCCTGGAAGCCCAGTTTGTTGAGGGTGGGCAGGGTGGGGTTATCAAACTGTCCCCTCCAGAGCCCTTGACTAAAGAAAGAGGGTGTGTCAGTCCTTCCTCAAAGGGCACTCTTCCCAGCTGTGGGCTGCAGGAGGCAGGCCAAGCCAGGCCAGGCTGTGGGCAGCCTGCTAATTCAAGTGGTGTGTTGGCTTTTTTGTGCAACTCTAGTCCAGTGCCACAGATTTTTGCTCGATGTAGGAATAATGCCTTTGGAAGGTTCTCAGTGAAATTTCAGGGTTTGAAACGGGAAATTCGAGGGCTTCTAACTGCAAGGTTTTTGTTGTATTCTTGTTTTTGTTACATTGTTGTAATAAGTATATAAAGGAAGATTGTATGTATTAATTAGACTGGAATTGTAGAATTTCACATTTGAAAGAACTTCTGACCACTAAACTCCCTGTCCTCCACACCTACCCTTTGGTCTCTCTTTTCTGGCTGAACCCTCTTTCTATGGATCATTCAGTGATTAATAATTGGTGATCTACTGTATGCTAAGTACTGTTCTGAGCACTGATGGAGCTTTCCTTATGGAAGGGTTGGTGAGTGAACATTAAACCAGTAAGTAGACAGGGTAATTACATACTAGTTGCCAATTAGGCTTGGACAACTTGGAGAGGGCTGCAGTGGTTTTTCCTACAAATCAGGAATACACAGACCTCATTGTGGTGTGCATCCTGTTTTATCTAGCTCATCCTCCTCAGAGCTTATCATCCTGTAGAACAATGTTAGTAGTTTGCTTTACTTAATGTGAGAATTAGAATGTACTGTCCTGAAAGGAGGGAGGACAGCTCAAGTGGAGGTAAAATTAGAATGTAAACAAAGCATGAGTTCCATAACTCATTACCTGGTCTTTCTCCGCTTCCCAACCTCTCCCAACACGAGGCTCCATTCTTAAAAGAGCAATTCAGTGATTTCAAGGTGCATTTCATAGATAAGCCCAATTAGATTCTAAGCTTTTTCTCCCTTCAGTTCTCCTGTCTCTTTTATCTTGACATTATGGTTCCCCCAACCTGCTCTGCTGTTTCTCCTGGATTTGTGCAGAGGCTGCTCCCTACTTGGAATACTCTCTTTTCTTTATCTGGTTCACTTTCTTTAAATTTCACCCCCAACACACACACACACACACACACACAAATGTACTGCCTGCCCTACACATAATAACTACAATGGCCTTTTGCTGAGTATACCCACTCCTCACTTGTTGACATGGTTAGATTCCAAAGACTAGGTGTTACGTGAAGATCAGCATTATGCAGAAATGGAGGATAACTACATCATGACATCATTGCAAAGTTACATCATGACATAACTGCCAAACCATTGCGAATGATGGCCCCGCCAAGCTGACACACAACCTTAATCTTCACAGTCAGTGTTATTCTTGCCTTGCACCTCAGCCCTCGCTCCTTACTGCCAGACATATATCTTCTATGCCCACACTGGATAGAATTCTTGCTACTGACATAAATGAGACATGTGGGATAAAAAGAGAGCCCATAAGTGAAGAGTAGAAGTACTTGGTCAGTGCTGTACTGAGTGCTTTGTGTGTATTAGTAGATTTCCCCAACAGCACATGGGAAAACCACCTGACTCACAATCACAGAGTTAAGAGTCAGAATGTTGAATTTTGAACCCAGGTAGTCTGGCTCCAGAGTTTTGGACACTTTGCTGTGCTCTTTTCTCTCTTGCTCTTGAGAATGGCTTTCCAGATCTATGATGTGAACTCTGAAAGGCTTTCCTAATAATTGTGCAAGGCTTAGAAAAGGAGTGTGAGTGGGAACTGCATCCAAAATGTTTTCATCTAGTTCAAACTTGATCACTCCCACCCCTACCCCCACCCCTGCTGAGAGTTTGCCCTTCTACCTGTAGATATATTAAATCAGAATATACCTATGTATACATATGTTATCTTATTATTCTGATCCATATATGGGGTGAAACAGCAGGGGGTCAAACCAGAATGGACTACTTTGAAGTTTTAACAGGGAAAAACTCAACTACTGGTTACCAGGATTTTGATTCATTATTGTTGTTAAGTGCCCTCTGATTCTGACTCATGGTGTGATGCTGTAGGATAAGCACTGGACTGCTAACTGCAAGGTCTTAGGTTCAAACCTACCTGCTGCTTCTCGGAAATCCTATACAGGATTACTATGAGTCGGAACTGATACAACAGCACTTAATAACATAGAGTTTCCAAAGAGTGGCTGGTGAAATTAAACTGTTGACCTTGTGGTTAACAGTCCAGTGCTTATTCTAGAACTACAGTGACACACATTGGGTCCCAGTAAAGCAAGCTTTCTGTCTGATCATGTTAACACAGTTATAATTCAGTAAGCACTGCTCTGTTACCCACAGGTCAGTGGTTCAAAACCACCAGCCGTTTCTTGGAAATCCTATACAAGGTTGCTGTGAGTCAGAACCGACCTGAAGACATTTAACAACAAAATGGTTGCTGTTGTTGTTGTTAAGTGCTGTTGAATGACTGTATGGGTTTCCAAGGAGCAGCTGGTGAATTTGAACCACCAACCTTGTGGTTAAAACGACCTTGTGGCCCAGGACTTTATCCCACAGCGCTATACCAGTCAGACTCTACTTTCTAACCTGTCCCAGCCCCGGCATCTTCCTACTCAAGGATTTCTAAGTGTTGCTATTTATCAGCAGATCTGTCAGCTCTGTCTTTTAAGCATTCTTCTTAGTTGAGAGAATCATATAGCAAGAATATTAAAATAAGAAACCCTGGTGGAGCAACAGTTAAGCACTAGAATACTAACCAAAAAGTTGACAGTTCAAACCCATCCAGCGACTCCACAGGAGAAAGACCTGGTGATTTGCTTCTGTAAAGATTATTGTCTTTGTCGTTAAGTGCCATTGAGTCGGTTTCAACTCATAGCACCATGTATAGATAGGATTGTTTCCAAGAAGCAATTGGTGGGTTTGAACTGCAGATCTTGCAGTTAGCAGTCCTGTGCTTATTCCTTCTGTGCCACACCAGGACTCCTGTAAAGATTACCGCCTAGAAAAGCCTATGGGGCAGTTGTCCTCTGTCACTGTGAGTCTGTGAGTCGACATGGACTTGATGACAACAACACGATATTCAGACAAGCTTGCGTGAAAACAAACCTTAGCCACATTTTCTTCCCTGGGGGCCTCTCACCCATGGTTTTTGTACATTAGAATCACATGGGAAGCTATTAAAAATATTGATGCTTTGCTATAAATAGTCTTATATTTGCTTATTACTTTGTCTTTGTCAATGTAGATTTTTAATTTTTTGCATTATCCATGTTAAAAAAAAAAGTTTTATTTATTTTTTTTAAAGTCATCTCTCCTTATCCAAGAGAAGAAGGAGCAGGAGCAGAGCAGGCTGCTCTTCTCTGAGCTCACCTCTATATCCTCACACACACCAATCACTGGAAAGTGAGGAGGGACTTTTTCCCTCAACATGAAAATGTTGCAAGTAAGATGTGCCCATTCGTAATGTTGGGAAACAAGCAGATCAGATTTTTGTACCTAAAAAATAAGTTGGTTTCTAAAGAAGAAGAAATGTGAACCATGGAATAAAGAATTTTTGGCAGATATGAGAGGGCCTTTGCTTGTAGCAAGGCCATTCAGGTTCTGGAAGGGTTGAGTTGACTGATGTTGCCCTTCCTCTGTGGGTAGGGGATAGGCAGTCACCTTCCAGGTTCAGTTCTTCCACAGGACTGAAGAAGTTTGTCATAGAGTAGTGTGAGTTTTGGGGGTTAGGTGAGAACCCTCTTCCCTGTAGGCTTTTTGCATCATTTCACCCTTGTGAAAGATGGGAGAAAAGCAGTGGGTGTGTTTATCATTGAGATGGCTCAAATTCCCCTCTCTCCTTGCTCTATGCAGTGGTCTGACTGCCCCAAAACGCAGCCGTGGGAAGCCAGCCCTGTCTCGAGTGCCCTTCCTGGAAGGTGTCAATGGAGATTCTGACTACAACGATTCAGGTGAGGAACCAGCTTCAGGTGGAGCAGAACTTTAGAGGAGCCAGTCTGTGGGCGGCTAGCCTGTTGGGGCTGAGAATGAGGGCAGCCAGCCCATGAGCTCCTCCTGACCCTTCTAGCACTGGGCAGCAAGGTCCTCTTCCTCCTAGGTCATTCATACTCTTTTTTTTTTTTTTTTTTAATTCATTTTAAATTTGAATGGGTCATACATGCTCATATTTGTGGAAAGTAGAGAAGCCTAATACACGCATACTGCTCTTAAACCACACCTTTTATTAATAATGTACAAGGGACCTTCACATAGTTCATGGAAAAATTCCATTATCTTTTAGTGCCATTTTCTATGGACTTTTTGAAGGCCCCTCATATCTTGAAGAGTCTCCTGTTTCAGTACCCACACAGCTGCCTTGTGCTTTTTATCAGTGGCCCTATGTTCCATTGTATAGGAGTGCCATCGTTTACTTAACCAGTTTGCCAAAGATGGACATTTAGATGATTCACTTATTTGCTATCACAATACAGCAGTGAGCATCCTTGTGCACAGATGATGTTTTACACATGAGAGCTGTATCTGTAGAAGTGGAATTCCCATATTGACAGAAGGGTGCGTCTGTAAGTAAGATAGATATTGCCAGACTGCCCTCATGATGACTTGTATCATCAAATCTCATATATAACCTTGTAATTTCATGTTATCCAGTGCTTTCAGCACTCTTCTCAGAAGACATTCCATTCCAGTTGGTTCAAACAGTAGAAGACCTAGGCTGAGGGGATAGAGGGCGGCAGGGAAGGGCAGATGGAGAGCAGGTTGTTCTTCACTGAGCTCACTCTGCCCAGCTCTCAAAGAGGCACACCCATTCTCTAGATGCCCAGTCTTTGAAGCGTCTGTCAAACACAGGCTTCAGAGCCTCTCTTCCCTCTTTCCTTTTCCCAGTGGCTTTCTTTTCTTGTAGCATTGGTTTTATTCTCGTGTGTGTGTGTGTGTGTGTGTGTGTGTGTTGATGAATGCATGCCTTGTGTGTGTTTCATTACTGTCTGTGACTGTCAGCTCCCAGGAGGCAGGGCTCATGTCTAGATGAATTGGTATAGCAGCTAGCACAAGACCGGGAGCAGATTGACACATACTTGTGCTTCTGGTGGTGACATTATCCTCGAATTTTATAAGCTTACATACGTAGGATATAAATGGTGCCAAAGGAAATTGACCTCCCAAAGTCCCATTACCTTAACACAAATGTCTTCGTTTTTCTGTGGTCTCTTCTGTTTATTTTAGGCACATTTTTTTAACAAAATGCTAATCCAAAACACGTATTCTGCTTTTTTCAATGTTAAACTTTTTTCATTTTGACACAAAATCTTTCTATTTCTCATTTTATTGGAACAGTATATATCCCAATCAGTGCATTCTAAATACTTAGTCATTCTTCAGTTGTTAGTCATTTGGGTTATTTCCAGTTTTTAACCTAATGTAGTAAGCTATGTTTTTGTTCAACCTCCTTTCATTCGTTTCTAAAGTTATTTTTCTTAGAATAAATTCCCAGGGAAGGAACTTACTGGAGCAGATGGCTGTTTTTTAGTTTTTTTTTTTTATGGCTCTTGGTACATTCTGCCAAATTACATTCGGAATAGATGGGATGGTCTACAGTCTCAACAGCAGTGTCTGGGTGCACCAGCTCTCCTCTTTGGAGTTAGATTGTATCTTTTTGTTATTGTTGCTGACTCACTAGGTACAAAAGAATGCCTCCTTTTATTTCAGTACATTTAAAAAAGTTGTAAATGAGGGTGGTAATGTTTCTTTAGAAACATAATATCCACTCTGAAGTTTGGGCCCTTTTCCTTGGTTGAGTGTGGCCACTTTCTTGGGTGAGGACAGGGCAGTTCCACTGTGCTCAGAAGCATTGGGGATGCACCCTTTACGTGTGCTTAGTGCATTAGGTGAGAAAGTAAGCTGAAGAGATGTGGTGTCTGCCCAGGCTAGACATCGAATCTAAGCTCTGACAAGCGGGCACGGGAAGGACCTGCAGGGTGTTCTATACCCAGGTGACCTTTCAGAAGAGAACTCATTTAGCAGAGAGTTTTCCTGGGATGTCCTTCCCAGGCATCTGTATCCAGGAAGCCTCCATGATGAGGACTCTTCATGTGGCTTCCTCCTGAAGCCCTGTAACAAAGTAGTTATGTTTTTCCAGGGAAACCATCCTGAGGTTCTAGTTCTGAGGTCCACAGACTGTAGTGCCCATTGCCTGTTTTTATACAGCCCATAGGCCAAGAATGGTTTTCACACTTTTACATGATTAAGAAATAAAATTCAAAAGAAAAATAATATTTCAGAACAGGTAAAAATGACATGAAGTTCAAATTTCAATGCCTATAAATAGAATTTTATTGGGACACAGCCTTGCTAATTTGTTTACCAATTGCCTATGACTGATTTCAAGTTACAGTGGTAGAGCTGAGACCATGTGGCCCATGGAATGTGAAATCCTTCAAATCTGGCCCTTTACAGGACAAGTTCTCCTTCTAAGGAGCTCTCCTAAGGACAGCACAGGGAAGAGGATGGGTGGAGGGGATGTTGCTGGCTCTTTCCTGCACTGCCCCAGTCAAATGGAGGCCATAGCCAGGACTCTGGGCACCATTCCAAGTCCCCTTTGGGCTCTGTCTCCTCCCCTCCCCCACCCCCAGGCAGAAGCCTCCTGATGCCCTTTGAAGACCGCGGAGACCTGGAGCCCCTGGAGCTGGTGTGGGCCAAGTGCCGAGGCTACCCCTCCTACCCTGCCTTGGTGAGTCTGCCCCAGACACCACCTTCCTACCTCCTGTGGGCGGTTCTGGCCCCTGCCTTACCTCTGGGCTTATCTGATTGGATCAAGCCAGCAGAGTGGTAGGAGTCAGAGTGCCTTCGGCTACAGAAGGGAGGGAGCTCAAACCAGCCTGGGTGGGTCAGACCTGTAAGGCACCCAGCTTGGGGCACTTGAAGGAGGGCTGAAATTATGCAGAGAGTAGGGTTCTTAGGGTCTTAATAGCATGAGTTTATTTGCTTATGCATAAAACTAACCTGTGCTCATGATAGAGAATTTTGAGTCCTGGTGTGGTGCTGTAGGATAATCATTGGATTGCTAACTACAAGGTTGACTGTTCAAACCCACCAGCCACTCCTCTAAAACTCTATACAGGGTCACTGAATCAAAACTGACTCAACAGCACTTAACAACAACAATAACGCTTAGATCTTTTGTTAAATTTCTGTCATGCTAAGGCCTTCAAATACTGAGGAAGATGCAGTTATTCACATTTTATTGGGAAGAAAAGTGTTAGTCGTGATCATCCAGCTAAAAGTGGCAGGGTTTGAATTTGAGCCCAGGACTCAAAATGTGTGATGTCAAAGCCTGTGTTCTGAGCCACTAAGTTCAAAATCATTGAGAGATAATTTCATGACATAAAGCAGTTCAGCCTTTTTTTAATGCATAAGTAATGCATATATGAAAGCACTCTATTTTTAACCTGTATCACTTAATATCCTGCCATGAACATGAGCATCGTATGCCCTTAAACATTGTTTGTCAACATCACTCTTAATGGCCACATTGTCCTCAGTGATATGTATGTACCATAATTTAACCATATCCCAGTTGGTCATTTAGATTGTTTCGAATTTCTCACTGTGACAGATAGCCATCAGTGACATTATAGTTCTACCTTTGTGCACATCTGTGATTGTTTTTCTACAGTGAATTTCGAAGGGTGCCTTTTTGTGGGAAAGTCTATGCAATATTCTATGGCTTTGTTACAAATTACCACGTTGCCCTTCAGAAATTAATTCTAGTTTACACTCTCACCAGCGGTACATGAAAGTCAGTTTCTTTCACTTCTTTGCCACCTTGTTTTTTCTTAGCACTCTTTCTGTACTGGGCAGGTAATGTCCACCTGGCTCTGGGTTTTAAACTTTTGGAGCATATCAGAATGACATGGAGAAATTTTTAGCAATACAGATGCTGATCTCCTACCCGAACTCTCTCTCCCCCTCACTTCCCAACCCCAGACCCACTGCCATCATGTAAATTTTGACTTACAGCAACCTTTTAGGACAATAGAACTGCCTACTGCTGCAGGAGGAACTCTGGTAGCGTAGTGATTACGAATCTGGCTGTGAACCTCAAGGTCAGCAGTTGGAAACTACCAGTGGTTCCGTGGGAGAAAGATGAGGCTTTCTGCTTCCGTAAAGATTCACAGCCTTGGAAACCCTATGCAGGGACTCTGAGTTGGAACCGACTCCACGGCACACTACCACCACCACCACTGCTGTAGAGTACAAATTCTGAAGGCTTTTTGCCTGTGAATGACTCCACCCTAACAGAACTTAATTCCATCTTGTGTCTAGGTTTAAGTGTTCAGATCCCAATTTTTCTTGAGTACCTCATGCACTCATGCACCTCTGACAACTGAACTACCAGAATTAGAAGCGGTATATTTAAAAGTAGGTTTTGGTAGCACTTCCCCCAGGTTTCACAGAAACAGCCCTAGACATACCCCTTGTCACCTAGTTGTGATGCCATACCCAGCCTCAGAGCTTTCCATCTGCCTAATTCCCTCCCTGCTTTCCATAAGCCCAGTGTGAGTATGGGATACATGGCTGCTGCCCCCAGTCATGGTTATGGGAGGGGAAGGTCACCACGTCGAGATAGAAATGTGGAAGCTCATTGTGGTGTCTATGATTTCTCTCACCTGGGTGATCTGTTTGTCTTTGTCTTATGTTTACTTTTGTTTAAGAGTTAGTAAAGAGTCTGTACAATATTTATATCTTTGAAGAAGGGGTCTCTTTTCTCCCCTGTAATACTCCATAGAGTTCCCAGGGCTGTAAAATCTTTACTGAAGCAGACTGACACATCTTTCTCCCCTGGAGTGATATGCCAACAGTGAACTACCAATCTTTTGGTTGGCAGCCCAGAGCTGCCAATGTGTCACCAGGACACCTTTGCTCCCACCCCAAAACTACCAAATTAGATTCTCTGGGACCAAATGGAGGCATGAGTTTTTTGTGTGTGTTTTTTGTTTTTACCTTCCTAGGTAATCTGTAGCTAGAGTTGAGAACAACCCCACCTACCTCAGCATGAACATGGTACTCTGGGCTTCTCCTGCTCTTTCACATTAGGGTCTCTTTTGTTCCTAACAGCAACTTCTTAACGTGAAGAGGGCAGGGGCTCTGTTCCTCTTTGGACAATTGAGGAAACTTTAGCCCCCAAAGGTTATATGACTCGTGGAGCCAGTATTGGAACCTACGTGGCCTGCCTGACTCCCTCTCCCCTTAGCTGTGCTAGGCGGATAGTCTCCCATGGCCGTCTTTGCAGCTGAAGTGGGGATGGGTCCAGGGCTGCCTTCATGTCCCAAGACTCTGTGTCTTAGCTCACTGAGAAATGGTTACAGCTGTCCAAGTGTGAGGTGGTTCGTTTGTTTTTTTTTTAAAAAAGCAGTCTAAAGTAAGTTGCTTTTGTTTCTGTTTTTAATTATCTTCTTAATCATACTTTTTTTTTTTAGTATTTAGTATTTCTTCTAGTTTTAAAAGAACTTCAGCCACCACCTGAACACAGCCTGTGTTTTTATTTCAATGTACGACTCTCCCAGTCTTTTCCTATGCATACTTAAATATGTACAAGGAGGCTTCAAAAAGGTTTTGGAAAAATTCCATTCCTTCCATTTCATTTTCCATGAATTTTTTTTAAGCCCTTTTATACTTAGATACATAGTGAATATACAGTTTAAAAATTTTCTTTTATTTTGGTTTGACCGTAAAAGTAATGTATTGAAATGGTAGATTTTTGTTTTAGAAAAGTAGAGAAAAAAATAACCAATGAAAATCCCACGATCCTAACATGTCTGCTGTGAGCATTGTGTGCCATCACTTCTATTTTTTACTTTAGTAGTTAAGTGTTGTATACACATTTATCATATAATGTATTAAATTGTATCATAAGCTTTATTTTCATCTTACTTCACATCTTCATAACATTCCATTGAATGAATGGATCTCTGGTATCTTGAGATAAAATTGATACTGGCTTCCTAAAAAGAGAGGAGGGTTCCCCTCAAATGGCAAGCTTACCCACCTTGCTTTTGAGTGCCAGGAAGGCATTCTGGTGACATGGTGGTTAAAGCACAGAGCTGCTCCAGGGAGAAACATGTGCTGCTTCTCTAAAGATTTATAGACTTGGGAAAGGTAGTGGGAAGTCTGGGGTATTTCTGCTCTGTCCTGCAGACGTCAAAGTCAGCTTGATGGCAGTAGGTTTCGTTGGCTTTAGCTCCCGGGTGGGACCGGGATGAAGACGAAACATCAGAGTAGTTCACGTAATCCAGGAGGGTGCGTAATCGTGGTTCTTCATAGCACCTGTAGCTCCATTCCTAGGAAGGAAAAACTGACGGACACAGGACTTCCTATGGATTCATTCCAGTTCCACCCCCTGCTGATAATTTGCTTTTTTACCCCAGATATGATGGCATTTCAAAAAGTTCGTGGGAATTAAAGGGTAATGGAATTTTTTCAGGAACTTTTGGATTGTCCTCTTTTCACTAAATCAGAATCTACATTTTAACAGGATCCCCAGGTAATTTCTTTTGTATACTTGGAGATCTTGTTAAAATGTAGATATCTGGAGTGAAAAATGCAGGTTCACAGTGGGTTGAACTCCTGGTTTGGCACTGTAGGATCAGCACTAGACTGTGAACCACAAAGTAGGCAGTTCAAGCCCACCAGCGGCTCCTTAGAAACCCTATACAGGGTCCCTATGAGTCTGAACTGATTCAGTTGTTGTTGTTGTTAAGTGCCGTCGAGTCGGTTCCGACCCATAGCGACCCTGTACAGGGTTTCCGAGGGTATAAATCTTTACAGGAGTAGAAAGCCTCATCTTTCTCCCGCGGAGCAGCTGGTAGTTTCCAACTGCTGACCTTCAGGTTCTCAGCCCGATTCGTAACCACTACGAGTCTGACCTGATTCAGTAGCACTTAACAATAACATACCTGGAGTGGAAATGCAAATTCACAGGGAGTTGAACTGCAATGAACCGGTTTGAAGCCCTGGACTGACAAACTAGAGTTTTGATCAAATCACACAGCTGTGGAGGGTGGGGTGGGAATGGTTCTTCCTTAAAATCTTAATCAGAGCACCTGCTTTCAGCTGCTTATCTTGAGAGGAATGTAAGGAAGCTGGTAGGCATCCAAAGGTAAATAATGAAGTCAGTTTGTTGTGAGAAGAGGCCCCTTGGGGACGGGCATAGGAATTAAGATTGCTCAGTCTCTGGAGGAGGCTGCTTCCTCAGTAAGTATTCAAGTCTCTCTGGTCTTAATGCGCAGAGATCATCTGCCAGCTGCTCTGTAAGGGCTGTGTAGGAGTCAGCAGAGGTCCTCACCTTGTCCAGGAGACTGATTTTAGTCCTAGCCCTGGCTTCATTCAGCCTGCTACATCTTGTATTGTGCCTGGCACTTAACCTCTGTCAGCTAATACTTACCCCACAAACTTCTCAGCACAGACAAGGGTGGGCTCTCCCCACCCCTCCTCCCAGTAAGATGCTCATGTGTGAATAATTATGGACTTTGTTAATTATCAGAGTGTTCCATGGTGCTGAATGGATGGGTCCAGCGCCTGCCTTGCAAGTTTGTAATCCACAAGTGGCTCTTGTTTTCCAACCACACCTTCCCCATCTCCAGCGACCCTCTGCGCTCAATCTTCTCTCTGATCTTGGTGGATAAGTGGAACCTCCTGATTTACCATAGAGGTGTCACAAACGTATCCACATGGCCCACACACCAGGAAGAGTTGTAGTTAGGCAGGAAGGCAAACAAAAGAAATAGGCTCGTTTGCTGGTGAGCCCCTGAGCTTGGAGCTAGATTGGGAAATTTCAAAGGGAAATTGTCAGGAAAAATGACTTTCACTGTGTTCCAAAGGACATTGGGGGAAGGAGTTTGCCTATTTGGCCCAAATGTCAGACTTCCCACTACCTCTGTGTCAGCCTAGGACCTGATTGTTCATGGAGCAGAGTGCCCTCTCACTGAAGACTGCCTGGGCAGGGCTGGTCGAGGATCCTGACAATGAACTGGAGAAAGAGAGTGAAGATTTCCATCATTGGGATCCTACAAAAAGTCAACCCCTCTGTTATGTGGCTGTGGGCAGGACTGAGCTCTTGTGTAGCTTTGGTGTGGAAAAGTGGAATTGGTCCTGGCCTAGGGTGCCATACCCACACTAAATGCCCCTCTCCTTTCCTACCTCCAGATCATCGATCCCAAGATGCCCCGGGAGGGCCTTCTGCACAATGGTGTTCCCATCCCAGTCCCCCCGCTGGATGTGCTGAAGCTGGGAGAGCAGAGACAGGCAGAGGCTGGAGAGAAGCTCTTCCTTGTCCTCTTCTTTGACAACAAGCGTACCTGGTAAGTGTGTTGCTGCCAGGGGAGGGCCTGTGCCAGGTGCAGGCTCAGGGGCCCAGATTGGGAGGCTGCTCCTATGCTAAGGGGCCCTAAAGATACATAGAGGTATGGACTCAGTCACCCCTGGTCTCCACCAGGTGCACATGCCATGTTGTGGTAACTAAGAGAGGTGGCAGGTCAGGGATACACTCTGCAATGATGTTTGTATGAAGAGGTTTATTGGGGAGAACTCTTGAATCAAAACCTGTTGAGGGCTGAGGAACACACAGCACGGGGCAGAGGAAGTTGAACTTCCTCTGAACATATTTGAAACAGAGCCTCAGCTGATCCTACAGGGAGCTCTGAAGTGGGGTGGCCCTATAGAGGTGTCTGGAATAGGGTTTGTGTCTTTGTTCTCCCACACTAGCTAGTCACTGAATGCCAGCTGCCCTGTGGAGGTACCAGGTGGAGGGCGATTCCCAAAGGAACTTAAAGGTGGAGGGCAATTCCCAAAGGAACTTAGTTGAGAGCCTGCCAGCTGCCGGCATTCCTGGTAGCTTTGGGAGTGAGTGTCTCTGCTTCAAATGGCTCCCTCTGTCCACTACAAGGTCCTCACTTGCTCTTGATTTACCAACACCTTCAAGTTTTCCATAGTACTTTTCACCCCTGCCTCTGCAAATGAGGAGATAGAACTAGCAAGTGAAAATTAGGGTAATGATGATGGGATGATAGCAGCTACCATTTATTGAGTGCTTTCTCTGTGTCCTTTTGCAAATTGCTTTACATACTGATCTCATTTAATGCTCATTCATTTCCTCAATCCATTTTGCAAATTAGAAAAATGTGCAAAAAGGCAAGACCTGAAAGCCAGAACTGGGATATAGGCTAACACCTGGCTCCAAAGACTGTGCACTTAACCGTACCTTAGATTGACCTGAGGAGCTTTAAACACACACACAAAATGGGGTGCAGGCCCCACCAGAGATCAGTTCATCACTTCCTGGCACCAGCTCCACTTCCTAGCTGTAGCTCCCTGCTTCCCCCAGCTGGGTGAGGCCCAGAGCCCTCTATGAGGGCTCAGCCAGTCCTAGAGGGTGGCAGATGGGTCTCTACTTGCTCCTGGGCCCCAGTAACCCTCCAAACTGAGGGGTTGAATGCTGGACCCAGGGAAGAACTTAATTGCAGAGCCAGGACCCAAGCTGCTGTCTCCCTACCCATACCTGCTTGATGGCTTCCTGCTAGGGTATCCCAACCTCCCTCTGCCCGACCCCTCCTTGACCAGTGCGTTCCAAGAAGCACCTCTCCCCTTCCCCCACAACGGGACCTGCAATGGCCTAGACCTCTTACTGTGGTTCTATTTCAGGCAGTGGCTTCCAAGAGACAAAGTCCTGCCTCTAGGTGTGGAAGACACTGTGGACAAGCTCAAGATGCTGGAAGGTCGCAAGACCAGCATCCGAAAGTCGGTGCAGGTGGCCTATGACCGTGCAATGATCCACCTGAGCCGTGTTCGGGGGCCACACTCTTTCGTCACCTCCAGCTACCTGTGAGGGCAGGGCCTGCATCTGCCTGCCCTGCCTCCATCCCATGGGGTACAGAGATACTTCTTCCTGCCTCAGCCAGATGTGTGGCCGGCAGCTTCCCCCTTTTATGGCAGGCCAGGGACTGGGGCTGTGTTTCCCCAAGAGCCAGGCCCCAGCTTTGACCAACCGCATGGCTCTCCTGGTAGGTCTGCTATGTGCCAAAAACTCCCACCCAAGGTCCTTCGGGGAATACTCCACTGAAGAACCAGTACAAGTAGAAATCGCTGTGGGATCTGGGCCCAGCCAAGGAGATGGACCTGGCCCAGAGGAAAGGGGGCCCTGGGCTCCTCTATAAGGGGCTGCCTGACCCTCTCCACCTCAGGGCGGGCGAGGCTCTGACATTGATCCCAGAGGTGCTGTGGATACACTAGGGTCTTGTGGGGAGCCTCACTGAGCTCACCCTTGAGCCCACCCTTTCTCTCCCCTGTTGTCACCAATTCTCACTCTCCCCGTCTTATCTCCTGCACTCAGCCTCTCATACTCTGTCCCATGGTCTTCCCCATGGTCCTTTCCTTACTTTCTCTTGTGCCAAATGGACATAAACCATCCTAAAATGATCTTTCTCTTTAATGTCTCATTTCCCTTGAGTCCAGCGGCCATGTTAGGTGGGTGTCTCCACTTGGCAATTCAGGATCCAGGACAGAGGCCAGCACACCACCTGGTCTCCCCCAGCAGCTCCCCCTCAACCGTACCCCCCATGACCTTCACATCTGTTACAAACCCACAGTTGTGAACACTTGCCCCCACAGACTGCAGGTGAGGCCCCTCCTTCTCCTGACTTTGCTGAGGGTGGGCTGAGGCTGACGGACAGACTCACCAGACCATGCTGCTCATGGGAGTGTCCATCAGTCTGCTGGATATTGAGGGCTGATTGGGGTGGAACTGCTCTTTGGTGGACCTTTAGCTGGGTCTGCCCCTCCCCCTCCCCCTCCCATCCTCTCCTGGTGGGCCTTTGTTCTTCTATACCATTAAGCATCCTTAAGGAGCTCTGGTAGCGTAGTGGTTATGAATTGGGCTGTGAACCGCAAGGTCAGCAGTTCGAAACTACCAGCTGCTCCATGGGAGAAAGATGAGGCTTTCTGCTCCCATTAAGATTTACAGCCTCAGAAACCCTGTACAGGGTCGCTATGAGTCGGAACCAACTCCACGGCACATAACAACAACAACAACAAGCATCCTTAAGCACCACTCCACCACCGTGGCTGGCCTAGTGCCTCGGTCAGCATCGTCCTGTCCTGCATTCGCCCTGCCCAACCTTTGCTGCTCCCACCTTGAAACTCCAGGGAATGCCACACTTTTGTTTCGAACCCTCCTACCCCTTTCCTCCCTCCTTTACCCCTTCCCTATGGTCACTGGCTCAGAAACGGAGGGAACCAAGAACAGCTGTGAATGAGGAATGCTAACTGACAAACCATCACAGCTTTCAGAGGCTTCAGTGTCTGTCTCTCTGGGTGTTTCTTTTCACCTCTTAAGCACCAAAGTTGCAGGGCCAGGTTTCCGGCCACTGATCACTATGTTGATATTTGACCTGACCTTTGTTTTCTTTTTCTTTTTTAGTTAAATTTCGTCATAGGGGAGTTTGGGCAAAATGAAGTTGCTAGGGAGGATCACTGCCATTTTTATGTGCTTGACTTTTTAAAAATTACTACCAACCAACCACCACAACTTCTTACGTATTTGGGACATGAGCCAGAGTTTAAAAAGGAATCCAGCACAACCATCGGTAGCATAAAGGATGGGGTTTTGGATTTTTTACAATAATCAAAATACAGTAGAGCATGTGGGTAGGAAAGGACATGGTGTATATAATTGTAAAATACTGTTCTAAATTATTCAGGCCTATCGTTTCCATTTCTGGAGTCCTCCATTGTGTGGCTGCGTATTTTGAATGCACACAGTGTCGTTTATTTAAAGGAGCCAATGCTTCCCCTTCCCCCCAGGTAGTTGGTCAGCTGTGGACTTTGTGACCTGTGTCTAAACCTGTGTTTTAAGATCTTGGGGTTTACACCCTTTCTCTATTTCTATGTCTACCTACCCCTTTCTTCCCTGAAGCTTTCTCTCTCTCTTTTTCAGTCTTTCTGAATCTTTCAGTCTCTCTGAGTCTCATTTTTAAAAATGCTCTTTTAGAACGGGAAATGGCTCAGATCCTGCTGTGGCATGGGGCCTACGTGTCTCTGTCGCGTCTGCTGTGAAGCACATGATGCTCTATTTATTGTAGAAAGTGACTTTATTTGCTTTCTAGAATTGTTTATAACAGATGGTATAAGAGAGGTAATAAACAGAAAAATCTATGCTTGTAAAGAATACAAAAGTTAATTTTACCTACTATAATATGACTGTCTGAAACTTATTTTCTCTCTGAGAAATAAATGTTCTAATGGGCAGCAGTCGCTGTGCTGTGTTTGCTGTAATCAGTGGGGACCTGCCTCTTTTTTTAATTCCTAAACCTACTTTCTCTTCCAAAAGGCAGAGGTAGTTACAGATGGGGTTGTCCAACTTTTGCAGGCTCTTGGGTGCAGTGGGTGCTGCGCCTCTGACTCTTGGACCAGAGGGAAGGGTATGTGAATGGGTTCTGGCGTTGTCACTCTCCCACATAGGTATAGCATTTCCTTCTGGAAGCTGTAAAAATTCCATTTGACCGCTTCCCTATGTCATTATAGGCCATGTTCCTTAGAGACATCTGTTCCTTATTCAGGTGGAAAAGAGGAAGGAGGAAGAGTGGCCCTTTGGTCATCCCTGGCACTCAAGACTCAGGGATGCTTATGTCTCCTTTCCACTGTTGGCATTCTCATTCTTGAGGTTGGTAGCTGGACACTGAGGTCACATGAGCCAAGCTCCTCTGAACTAGAGGGGATCCTTGAACTTGTCTGGCCTTCATTTTACAGATAAAGCACACTCATTGATGCTAAAAGACTTGTCCAGTGCCAGCCAGGCACTGGAATCCTGGGACATGGATCTGGCCAAGACTTTCCTTCTATGCCCCATAGCATTTCAAGGCCCTAGTGGCCTGTTTTGTACCAGGCTTCCCTTTCAGTTGCTAGGGTTCCAACATTTCCAGAAGCAACATCAGAAGTTGAACTAGGGAGAATTCCTTGAGATAGTGGCAGTGCCCAGGTAGGTGGAACTTGGGCCCAATGTTGAAGAGAAAAGTAGGAAGAGATGATAGAAATGTAGGGGCACTAGAGGTGGCCGCTGACGTCCGCCAGGGCAATTAGGATGTCTGAAGAGACGGGGAAAGACGGACCTGAAGAAAGCAATTTAAATGAGTGAACGTCAAACTGTTTGTGGAAACATGGAATTAAAAGAAAATGGGATATTTCAACAAACTTTTTGAAACACCTTCATATGTAGAGGCTGTGGGGGCTGTGGGAGAGAGTTGGAGACAGTGCCGTCGAGGTGGCTTGTTTCCAGGAAGGACCTCACAGGGAATGCAAATCCTGTGGATTCTTTTGAGCCTTTGGCTCGTTTCACAGATGGAGAATAGGAGACAGACTGTAGGTGCTCAGCATTACCAAGCAGGAAGGGAGAGTGGTGCTGGGCCAGAATCTAGCACACTCTACCCTCCACAGGCCTACACATTCAGAACCCTTAAGGTAAGCAAGGGAAGGATCCTTAGGAATTTTACCAAAGCTGTCATTAAAATCTGTGGACTCAAATCAAATGATATGATATTGGAGCATGTGAAGACACTGACTAGGAATGTCAAAACAAACCCACTGCTATCGAGTCCATTCCAACTGTAGCAACCCATGTGGGTTTCCCAGAGCCCTTGCTCTATATAAGAGCAGAAAACCTCATCTTTCTCCTAAGGATCTGCTAGCGGGTTTGAACTGCTGACCTTGTGAATACCAGTCCCAGTGTTTGTCTCACCAGGACTCCTCCTGACTAGAAATAGTCTCATTTTCCTACCAAGTTTTAAATATTAAAAGGATTTGCCAAGAAATGGTCAGCTTGGCTACCATGAACCCTTGAGCATGAATTTGCTTCTCAGATTATCTCTCCTGATCTGACTAGGCCCTGTGCTTTGACTTGGAGGGAAGAGGACCCTAGTGGGTGTGTATCTGCTAGGCCAGAGCTAGAGGGAACGCTAACTCGGCCTTGGCACTTGGAATGCCTTTCCTCTGCCCTTCTATTTCAAGGATGACAGAAGGTACTAGAGAGTGAACAGAAAGAAAAAAAATTAAGTGTCTGTATGTATGAAGGTAAGGAGCTCTAGTAGTATAGTGGTTACGAATCGGGCTGCTAACCTCAAGGTCTACAGTTTGAAACTACCAGCTGTTCCGCGGGAGAAAGATGAGGCTTTCTGCTCCCGTAAGGATTTACAGCCTCGGAAACCTTGTGCAGGGTCACTGAGTCGGAACCAACTCCACGGTACTTAACAACAACCTGTATGAAGAGATGCTTCAAAAAGTTTGTGAGCAAATTGAATTAAAGATCATGGAATTTTTCCATGACACTTTCGAAGCCCCATCTTATGTAAATTTGACAGGATATTTCTACATGGGTATTTTCCTATGCTGCAACTGTATTCATGTATATACTCATGAATGTGGTGAACCATGTTGTTAAGTGCTGTTGAGTCCATTGTCAGTGCCATTGAATCGGTACAGAGTCATAGCGACCCTATGCACAACAGAACGAAACACTGCCTGGTCCCTGGCCAGCCTCACAATTGTTGCCACACTTGAGCCCCTTGATGCTGCCACTTTGCCAATCCATCTTGCTAGTGGTCTTCCTCTTTCTCTGACCCTCCACCTTACCAAACATGATAGCCTTCTCCAGCAACTGGTTCCCCCTGACAATATGTCTGAAGTATGAGAGATGAAGTTTAGCCATCCTGGCCTCCAAGGAGCACTCTGGCTGTACTTCCAACACAGATCTGTTGTTCTTTTGGCAGCCCATGGCACTTTCAATATTATCCAACACCATAACTCAAAGGCATCAATTCTTCTATGGTCTTCCTTATTCACTGTCCAGCTTTCACATGCATATGAGGTTATTGAAAATACCATGGCTTGGGTCAGGGGCACCTTAGTCCTCAAGCTGACATCTTTGTTCTTCAACACTTTAAAAAGGTCTTGTGCAGCACATTTGCCCAATTCAATATGCTTTTTGATTTCTTGACTGCTACTTCCATGAGTGTTGATAGTTGATCCAAGAAGAATGAAGTCCTTGACAACTTCAGTCTTTTCTCCGTTGATAAGAATGTTGTTTATTGGTCCAGTGAGTCCATTAAGTGATCCTATATAGGGTTTCCGAGGAGCAGCTGGTGAGTTTGAACCAGAAACCTTGCAATTTAAACTTGCGGAACATTGCTTACAGCGCCACGACAGGACTCCGTGGTGGAGCGTACAGGGGACAAAATTATGAAAATGTCTTAGATATAACCAAACACCTTGAGATCATGTGTCATGGAGCCTGGGGACTCAGAACCTTAGTCTCAGGGGACAACAATGTTAATTGACACATAGTGCTCAGAGATAATGTTCTACCTCCTACTTTGTTGAGGTCTTAAAAGCTTACAAGTGGCCATCTAAGGTGTAACTACTGGTCTCTCCCCATCCAGAAGGAAGAAAATTAGAGGTACACGGAAACAGTCCAACTGACGAATGGACCATGAAAATATGTCTCCATGACTCTGAGATGAGAAGAACTAGATGGTGTCTACTACCACTATCAACTGCTATGTAAGGGATTCCATTTGAAGGTCCTGGATAGAGTACAAGATAAATGTGGAACAAAAATCATAAAAAAAAAAAAAAAAAAAAAAAAGTCAGGTTTATTGGTCAGATAAAGACAGGTGGAACCCTTGAGACTATGGCCCCTGGTCACCCTTCAGGTCTGAAACTAAACTCACCCTTGCCTCAAATTTTAGCCAAATTGTTATTAGGTGCCATCAAGTTGGTACCAAGTCATAGGGACCTTATGCACAACAGAATGAAACACCACCTGGTCCTGCAACAACCTCACAATCGTTACTACAGCTGAGCCCATTTCTGCTGCCACTGTGCCAATCCATCTTGTTGGGGTCTTCCTCTTTTTTGCTGACCCTCCACTTTACCAAACATGATGTACTCCAGGAACTGGTCCCACATGATAATATATCTGAAGCATGAGAAATGAAGTCTGGTCATCTTGGCTTCTAAGGAATATTCTAGCTGTACTTCTTCCAACACAGATTTGTTTGTTCTTTTGGCAGTCCATGGTATTTTTAATATTCTTCACCAACACCAAAACTCAAATGTGTCAATTGTTCTACGGTCTTCCTTGTTCATTGTCCAACTTTCACATGCATAAGAGATTATTGAAAATACCATGGCTTGGGCAAGTGCACCTTAGTCTTCAAATTGACATCTTTGCTCTCTTGAACACTTTAAAAAGGTCTTGCGCAGCAGATTTGCCAAACATTGGAGGTCTAGAAGGGGAACAACAACATAGTGAGGTGCAAACATCTTAGAATAACCAAGCATTAGAGAGCAAAAGGACAGCATTGACTTGAGGACAAAGTTCAGAAGGGTCAGGAAAGAGGGAGGAAGTGAGATAAGTGATGTTATATTGTAGAGATTGCAATCAATGACGTGAAATCAAATGGATATGAATTGTTGAATGGAAAACTGATGATTTGCCCGGTAAACATTCACACAATTCATAATAAAAGTACAAAAATAAAAGGTAATTTTTCCATGAACTTTTGAAGTCCCCTCATGTGTGTGTATGTATAATGTATAAGTATTGCTACAAAATCATTGAAATCTCAAAATGTGAAATTTGTTCCTCAACATATCCTTCATCTAGGTCAACATACTTCAGAAGGTGGTGTTTCTATCTCTAACGCTTCCCAAGGAGTCCTGGTGTGGTGCTATAGGAGAAGTACTGGACCAAAAGATCCATTGTGGTTCTAACCCAACAGCTTTAGGAGTTGAAGGAACCAGTTCCATCTTAGAATAATGCCCAAATGTGCCCAACTGAACCTTCAAGTGAGTCACAACATCAACCATGGATGGAGTCTTCTTCATGAGGTTACGGATAAACTGGTGTTAGAATGGAAAGCTCGTTTTCCCCAAAGGCTGACTGTATGTCACCTCCAGGAAGGTGGACCTGGTTTTTCCCACCCTTGCTGAGATCCCTACAGCCAAACACCTCACAACATGGATGAACCTGGAGGACATTATGCTGAGTGAAGTTAGGCTGCCACTGTGTGAATCCATCTCATAGGAGGTCGTCCTCTTTTTCCCTGACCCTCCAATTTACTCTATGGCTGAAACAAACTAGTTAAAGACATTCGGGTTGCTTTCCAATGTTGACTTCTAGGAACAGCACAGGTGTGATCATCTTACTCATGTTTCTTGGTGCGCAGTGGTGATGGAAGTGGTAGGTAAGTACTTCTCTAGGGCAACTGTAGGTCCTAAGGAATGTACCTTGTTCACTCCAGTAGATCAAGCCCAGTTGTCTCCCAAAGCAGTTGCATTGCTTCACACAACTATCAGCAATGCTTTTAAGTTCCTCTACTTTCACTTCCTCAACAACACTTGGAATTATCAATGTTTAAACCATCGAAACTGATAATATATGAAGTCAGAACTCATTGTGAATTTAATTTTCACTACCCTGATTATGCCCATTGCTTTTTTCACTTACAATATGTCTCAGAGATTCTTCCATTTTTTTCAGAACAGTGAGGATGTCCTCCTTCATAGGAAAGTCTCCTGATTTATTTAACTGGCTCCTTATGGATGGACATTGAGTAGGCTGCAGTCTACATCAAGTGGGCAATAGATGACTTTGTATATAGTTGGTACAATCGTTGTTAGGGTGCCCACCAGTCCATTCTGGCTCATAGTAATGACATGTGGCAGAGTAGAACTGCCACTGTAGAGTTTTCTAGGCTATATTCTACAAAAGCAGATTTCCAGCTCTTTCTTCAGCGGAGCCACTGGTGGGGCTCAAACTGCCAGCCTTTCCATTAGCAGCCTAACACTCAATCATTATATCACCAGGACTCTTGGTTATATATAGACAGTGATGTGTATGCACATAGGGGAGTACACATGGAGGTTCCTTACACAGCATCTTTCTGAGACATTTAGATGAAAATAGAAGATGTTTTGCTCCCTTCTGAACCTACTCCTGACTATTTCCAGTGAACCTAATTAATTCCCCAAGGTCCTCCAATTGAGAACCTTACTGCCTTAGCTAGGTTTCCTATCCTATCTTCATCACCCCAACTTCTCTCTCAAATCACATCTTTTAGATGATGTTCTTCTTCCACCTACTCTCTAGCACAACCAACCCCAAACCAATCTGCTTGCCTTATATCACCATCCCATCTCCATCTAAACGTCTCAGAATTGTCCCTACTCTTCTTATGAATGTCCCCTCCTCAATAATTCAAATTAGTATTCATTGATGGGCTAGATTTTGAAGGAAAACTAAGAAAATGATCACTATCCTCAGAGAGATAGGAAACACATACCCCAAATTCCAGTGCCACCACCTATTAGCTCTGTAGCGTAGTGGTTACAAGTCAGGCTGCTAACCTCAAGGTCAGCAGTTCAGAACTACCAGCTGTTCCGCGGGAGAAAGATGAGGCTTTCTGCTCCCGTAAAGATTTACCACCTTGGAAACCCTGTACAGGGCACACCATCACCACCTGTGTTGTCTTGGGCAATCCTCTGATGACCCTGAGCCTCAGTTTCTTCCCTTATAATATGATGATATGGGGACAATAATACTTCACTAGAATTTGAGGGGAACTTAAAAAAATTACTCATAGCAACACTGTGCTGTTGTTAACTGCCATCGAGTAAAACTTGTATAGGTTTACTGAGGAGTTGCTGATGAGCTTGAACTGCCAATCTTGTGGTTCAAACCAACCTTGCAGTCTAGTGCATTAACCTGCAGAGCCAGCAACACTATGTTGTTGTTGTTAAGTGCTGTTGAGTCGATTCTAACCCATAGTGAACCTGTAGAGGGTTTCCAAGGAGCAGCTGGTGAGCTTGAACCACCGACCTTGCAGTTCAAATGACTTTGCAGTCATTAGCCCACAGTGCCACACCAGGACTCCAGCAACACTATGTTGTTGTTATGTGCCGTGGAGTCGGTTCCAACTCATAGCCACCCTGTACAGGGTTTCCGAGGCTGTAAATCTTTGGTGGTGCTGGTTATTAGAGGAGCAGAAAGTCTCATCTTTCTCCCATGAAATAGCTGGTAGTTTCAAACTGCTGACTGTGAGATTAGCAGCCCAATTCATAATCACTACGTTACCAGAGCTCCTTAGCAATACCATTGTTGTTGTTGTTAGGTACCATCGAGTCGGTACCGACCCATAACGACATTATGCACAGCAGAACGAAACACTTTCCGATCCTGGGCCAACCTCACTACTGTTGCCACGCTTGAGTCCATCGATGCTGCCACTTGGCCAATTCATTGGGGGTCTTACTCCATAGGCCAGAGTAAAACTGCCCCATAGGGTTTCCAAGGCTGTAATCTTTACAGAAGCATTCTTTCTCCCAGAGTGGCTGCTGAGTTTGAACCATTTACCTTTTGTGTGTGTGTGTGTGGGGGGGTGCATAATGGTGTGGCAATGGAGCTCTGGTAGCATAGTGGTTACGAATTGGGCTGCGAACCTCAAAGGCAGCTGTTCTGTGAGAGAAAGATGAGGCTTTCTGCTCCCATAAAGATTCACAGCCTCGGAAACCCTATGTTGGGTTGCTATGAGTCTGAACTGACTCCACAGCACACAACCAGTGGTGTGGCTCTGTAGGATAAGCACTGGATTGCTAATCAGTTCAAGTCTCCGACTATGCCTCAAAAACCCTATACAGGTTCGCTATGAGTCAGATCCAACTAGACAGCACACAACAACAATGACAACAACATTTTCTGGGATGTGAGGTGGGGGGGGGACACTTTCTTCCTGTCACAAGTCCAAGGAGTTACCAGATGAAGCACCACACACATTAAAGATGGCTGACTGGGGCAGCTGAACAAGAGGGAAAACTTTGTTCCTTCTGTGCTTGTTATCATGAGTGCTGCCAAGTGGGTTCCCACTCATAATGATCCTCTGTAGAGTTTCCAAGGAGCAGCTGGTGGGTTTGAACTGCTGACCCTGTGGTTTACAGTCCAGTGCTGATCCTATAGCACACACCAGGAGTCCATATCTATTTATCTTTAACTTGGGACAGGGGTGTAATTTCACTGCTTGTCTTAAGCACTATTTCCATAGCTCTCCCTCTGCCTTCCATAACTGCTTAAATTTTTTATATTTTTTCTGCCAACAAAGATGAGAGAGATTACCTAGCTAACCTTTTTGGGTCCACACAACACTTCAAGTAGCTGCCTCTGAACATATTAGCTCATCTACTTCTAAGAAATTGAAGCTGAGTAGGTGCTATTATTATCCCCGTTAGACAAATGATGTTAAATGAGGAGTTAGGGGCAGAGCTGCAATTAAAACACAGAGTCCATGTTCTTCATTCCTGTACTCCACGCTCAACCAATGGCTTTCAGTTGTTGTGAAGTGCCATCAAGTTCGTTCCAACCCATAGTGACCTTGTATAGGGTTTCCGAGGAGCAGCTGGTGGGTTTGAACTGCTGGTCTGTGGTTCAAACTGACCTTGCTGTCCAGTAAATTATTAGTATGACTCTAATAAATGATTAGCATTATCAACACTGTTACCGGCTTCTGTTGAAATAATGGTTATCTACTTGACTACTTAGTGATTGGAGTCCAGGTATGGTGCTGTGGGTTAATGGGGTTAATGCACTAGACCACAAAGTTGGTTTGAACTGCAAGGTCGTCGGTTCAAACTCACCAACTGCTCCTCAGAAACACTATACAGGGTTGCTATGGGCCAAAACAAACTTGATGGCACTTAACAACAACAACTTATTGGCTACTATTAGTCTTGGTGTGGCACTGTAGGATAAGCACTGGACTGCTAACCACAAGGATGGTGGTTCAAACCCACTCCTTGGAAAACCTATACAGGGTCATTATGAGCTGAAACCTACTCAACAGCACTTAGCAACGACAATGCGTCAGAACCTACTAGATGGCATTTTACAACAACAGCATTAGTTCAGTGCTGACAGGAAGGTCCTTCACTCATAAATGAATGAATGAATAAATAAATACCTTCCTACAAGTTTAGGGTTGGAGTCCTGGTGTGGCGCTGTAGGATAAGCACTAGACTGCAAGATCGGTTTGAACCACAGAGTCGGAGGTACAAACTCACCAGCCACTCCTTGGTAACCCTATACAGAGTTGCTATTAGTTGGAACCGACTTGATGGCACTTAGCAATAACAACAAGTTTAGGGCTGCTTACGATAATGGAATTGGAGCTACATCCCTTTGGCTTGAAACTTAAATCCCTGTTGAAACAAGACACCCCTAAGTATTTCTCAATCTTTTCCAACCCAGATCAGCTTTTTAGGACATAAACAATTCTCTCCCCTTCTGAAGCTCTTGTTATAAAAACAATAGGGGATTCTCCCAAGTGTAAAATCAAATTGTCCCATTAAATATGTAAATGTAGATTCCACTACATCACTAGATTCAGAGACAGACCCCTTTCCCCTCAGCGCATTTACGGCTTCAACAGTCCCTGAGGATTTTAACCACCTCCTCACTGTTCTGTCTCCAATTCCTTCCAGCCATGAAACTTAGTGATTCGCCATCAACTTACAGGCTGTGAGTCCGCTGAAAGTTCTGGGCCCCCTGCTTCTTGGCCTCCTCTTTCTCAGTGAATTCCCCCTACCTCACCACTCAGTCCCCCATCATGCCCTAAACAAACATACAAAACCCAAACTGTTGGTCAAGTTAATTCCCACTCATGGTGTGAGCAGAACTGTGCTCCATGGAGTGTTCTTGACTGTAATCATTACAGAAGTGTGGTGCTGTTTAAGCACTGGACTGCTAACCTCAAGGTCGGAGGTTAAAACTCACCAGCTGCTCCTGGGAAACCCTATACAGGGGTGCTATGAGTTGGAACCGACTCGATGGCACTTAACAATGACAACAATCATTACAGAAGCAGATAGTAAGGTCGTGTGTGTGTGTGTGTGTGTGTGTGTGTGTGTGTATGTAAATGCTGAGTAAGTCTGACTGCCAATCCTTAGATTAGTAGTCAAATGTGCTGTTTGTCCCAACCAGGGCTGGGTGGGACTTTGATCAAGTCTAACCAAACCAAACCCATTGCAGTCAAGTCGACTCCAACTCAGTGAGTCTCCATAGGACAGAGTGGAACTGTTCCAAAGGGTTTCCAAGGTTGTAACCTTTACAGACTCACACCGCCACATCTTTCTTCTGTGGAGTGGCTGGTGGATTCATACCACTGATCTTTCAGTTAGCAGCCAAGTATTTAAGCACTTTACCACTATGGTTCCTTCAGTCAAGCCTTGTTGTTATTGTTGAGTGCCATCAAGTCAGTTCTAACTCATAGCAACCCTGTATAGGGTTTCTGAGGAGAAGCTGATGTATTTGAACTGCCAACTTTGTGGTTAATAGTCTAGTGCTTAACCTACAGCATCACACCAGGACACTTTTCAAATATCTTGCTTTCAAATATCTTTCTAGCTTGTTGCTTAAGTCTGCACTTTTACAGAGCAGTGGTTACAAGTCAAGCTGCTAACCTCAAGGTCAGCAGTTCGAAACCATCAGCTGTTCCACAGGCGAACACACTCAGCATTTCTCAGGCTAAGGGAACTGAAGAAAAAATTCAAGCCTCAATTTGAAATATTGAAGGATTCCATGGGGAAAATACTGAATAAATCAGAAAGCATCAAAGGAAGATGGAAGGAATACACAGTCACTGTACCAAAAAGAAATGGTCGATGTTCAACCACTTTACGAGGTAGCATATGATCAAGAGCCAATGATAGTGAAGAAAGAAGTCAAAGGTAAACTGAAGGTATTGGCAAAGAACAAGGAACCAGTAATTGATGAAATCCAAATTGAAATCTTTCAACAAACTGATCAAGGGCTGGAGGCACTCACTCAACTGTGCCAAGAAGTTTGGAAGACAGCTATCTGGCCAACTGATTGGAAGAGATCCATATTTGTGCCCATTCCAAAGAGAGGCAATCCATCAAAATGCAGACGTCACTGGACAATATCATTAATATGGCATGCAAATCAAATTTTTCTAAAAATAATTCAATGTGCCCTTTAGTTGTTTAAATTAATATGTATTTCTGAGTATTTTTGTGTACATTCCCTCCCACCTCCCACCCTATCCCCAAAAAAAGAGCGGAAGTAGTGGAGGCAAGTACTCTTGGGTGATGATGCATGGAGGAGATTGTGATAATTGCAGTGAAGCGATGGTGCAGAACCAATGTTCTCCCATGTAGACTATCGCTCAATTCACAATGAAAACTTGAAGAAAAAGAAAAAGAAAAATTTTTAAACAGCTGCAACAGTATATTGACAGAGAACTACCAGAGCTTCAAGACAGATTCAGAAGAGGGTGTGGAATGAGGGATATCATTGCTGATATCAGCTGGATCTTGGCTGAAAGCAGAGAATACCAGAAAGATGCGTTCCAGTGCTTTATTGACTACACAAAGACTTTCAATTGTTTGGATCATGGCAAGCTTTGGGCAACCATGGGGAGAATGAGTATTCGGGAGTACTTAACAGTGCTCATGAGGAACCTATACATAGACCAAACAGAACAAGGGAACACTGAACAGTTTAAAATTAGGAAAGGTACACACCAGGGTTGCATTCTTTCACCATACTCATTCAATCTGTATTCTTAGCAAATAATTTGAGAAGCTGGGTTCTATGAAGAAAAATGTGTCATCTGGATTGGAGGAAGACTCACTAACAACCTGCAATATGCAGATGATACAACCTTGCTTGCTGTGCTCTGTGATCTTCATCAGTAAATGTTTTAAGTCCTCTTCACTTTCAGCAAGCAAGGTTGTATCATCTGCATATTGCACTCTGTCACGTGGGCTCACTCACTATGAGTGGACAATCAACTTGTAGCCACCAAACAACTCCTCAAGTATAATCTGATTAACAAAGAAAACCTCATTTCCAAACTGGATTATATCCACAGATAGAGGGTTAGGATCCCAACACAGATTTTGAGGAGACGCAATTTAAATTCCAGAGTCAGTTACTTTCTTTGTTTCCTATTCTTGTCTCCCCTCCATATTCCTCTCCCCAAGGATCATACTCATTTGGCAAAACCCCAACCCAGTTAAATCCAACTCTGCCTACCCTTAACTGTTCTACTCATATGTATTTCCCTTGTTTCTTTTGTGTACTTCTGTCTCTCTCACTAGAACATCAGCCCCACAAGGACAGAGACTTTATCTTCTCTCCATCACCCAGAATAGATACCCAGTAAACTTTGCTCTCAATTCATATTGTGGAATGACTTTCTTTCTGAGTAGAAATGACTTTCTTCTGATGAAGAACCTGAGAAGTCATTGCCAGTATTATCTGGGAAAAAGTGGAGGGTGGAAGCCATATTGTGTCTGAGGGGGTAAGAGAGGATCTGTGGAGGTCAGAATGGGGAAAACAAGTCTGGGAGCTCCTTCCTCCAAGAACCTCAGTTGTTTCTAGGAAATCATTAGGATTTTATTTTGTTGTCGTTTTTATTATTGAAAAGATGATATAAAAATACCAGTAAAACAATATTTTGAAAAGGAAAGAAGCTCATAATCCTAGGATATAATAGCTTTCATTTTATAATCCCTGTCCACATGCTCACATTTTATAATCCCTGTCCACATGCCCACCTTTTATAATCCCTGTCCACCTGCCCACATTTTATGTACTTGTTATTTGTTGTTAAGTGCCATCGAGTCGGTTCTGACCCATAGCGACTCTATATAGGGTTTCCGAGGAGCAGCTGGTGAGCTTGAACTGTCGACCTTGCAGTTCAAACGGCTTTCCAGTCTGGCGCATTAACCCACAGCGCCACACCAGAATTTAAGATTTCTGAAATTGAGGTGTGTTTTGCAGTCAAAAGGCTTGCTTAAAAGGTTCTTCTGTTTTGTTTTAGTTGTTAGTAAAAAAGCTTTTTCTAAATCAACATCAAGTCCTAAAATTGTTCATATTTTAGAATTAAAGGAGTAATTCATTATGTACTATACTTAAACACACTTAAAAAAATAAAACAAGTAAAAAAATAAAACACACTTAAAATTTTTTTTAATAAATATATGAAGACAGACTCACGTCATGCCCAGACCACTTCTTAAGAAACTTTTTATTGTGACTTGAGTAAAGGTTTACAGAGAAGATCATCAGTTTTACATTCAACAGATCATACACTTTGCTTCATCTCAATGACCTGAATTTCCTTCATGAAGCAACAGCTATCCGGCTTCCTCCGATTTCTAGTCCACCCTCCTTCCCAACCCTTCTGAACTTTGTCCTTAGGTAATTGTTGCCCTTTTGATTTCAAATGGCTGGGCGTTTCATGGTGAGCACACCTTACTAGTGTTATAGGTCTATGCACTGCAGGGCTCAAAACTGGATCACAAAGGTAAGTTCTGTTCCAGACCTGAAGGGTGGCCAAGAGCCATAGTCTTGGGCTCCTCCAGTCTCTTTCGGACCATTAAGCCCAGCCAGACCATTTTGATTTCTCCTTTTCCTAAGATTCTGTCGCAACTATTGCTCTGTTTTCCTTTATAATCCTTTTAGTTATCCTTTTAAAATGACTATTCCTTTTTGTGAGGTGATTGGATTACAATTTAATAACAACTCCCTGTTGTTGAACATTTAGATCATTTCCAATGTTTTACTATTACATGATACTGCAATTATCATTGACTTATTCAATAAATATTTATTTGACAGCCATGGATTGAAACCCTCCTATGTATCACAGTGTCTTCCCCTAAGAGATTCACAGCGAACCAGTCATGGAAATAAATAAGGAGCACAGAAGGGCTCCCGTTTTCCATGGAGCCTCTGAGTACAATCTGGGCTCCCACGTGGGGAAAAGAAAAAAGAGAGTAGCGTTACATGAGCTGGCCTATATAAATTAAATTATATAAATTAAAGAATTGGGTTACAGTGCATTCATCAGGCTTGAGAGCTTAGTTAATGTGTAGCCACCTCGGAGACAGATCCAGTCTCCATGGGCTGACCACATCACTCATCTACGAGAGTCAGGGGCAGGCCTATTTTTGCTTCTGTTAGTGATTTTAAGTTACTTCCTGTGCAGAGTGACCCCATCCCCAATGGAATGAAACACTGGCCGATCTTGGCCCATCCTCATAATCCTTGTTATGCTTGAGTGCATTGCTGTAGTCACTGGGCCAATCCATCTTCTTGGGGTCTTCCTCTTATTTGATGCCTCTCTACTTCACCAAGCGATGTCCTTCACTAGGTACAATATGAACAAAAACTGTTCAAATTTCAACCATTTCAGAATGTAAAATATGATCAAGAACAGATTTTATTGAAGGAAGAAGTCTCCAGATCTAACTGTGGTAAATTTGCAAATCAAAAACCATTTGCCACCCTAACTCATGATGACCCCATGTATGTTAAAGGAAAACTGCTCCAATGGCTGATTTGTCCGTAAATTAATCACCAGGTCTTTCTTCCAAGGTGCCTCTGAATGGGCTTGAACCTCTAAACTTCCAGTTAGCAGCAAGCTCATTACCTACTTGCACCACCCTTCTGTTTGTTCATTGTTGCCACTGAGTAGATGCCAACTCATAGAGATCCCATATGACAGAGTAGAACTTCCCCATAGGGTTCTGAAGACTGCAATCTTTACAGGAACAGATCACCAGCAGGCCTCTGAATGGGGTCAATCCTCCAGCCTTCCATTAACAGCCAAGTGCACCAAACAACATGCCACCAGGGCTCCTTTTGTACCACCCAGGGGCTCTGAATTTACAAAGTGGAAAAGAAATACAGAACAACACCCGTTAACACTTCCTGTGTTCTTCCCTGTGCCAGGACAACCACCTGTAGCGATGTAGAAAAAGCACCGAACTGCTAACTGTAAGGTCAGGAGTTCAAATCCACCAGTCACTCTTCAGAAACCCTATGCAGGGCTGCTGAGTTGGAATCAACTCAAAGGCACTCAACAACAACAACTGGCTCCTCAGCATGCCGTTAACTCATTTATTGGATGAACTTCGCCCTAGGTTGCAAATTGCTTGATCTTTCTCTAGGAACAATTGTCAACCTCACTGCCATGAAGTCTAATTATAACTCACAGTTACTCTACGTAACATTTCTGAAACTGTAAAACTTTATGGGAGCAGACAGCTTCATCCTTCTCTCTGAGAGTGGCTGGTGGATTTGAGCCATCAGCCTTTTGGTTAACAACCCAATGCCTAATCCAGAAGGCCATTTAAAGGTGGGGCTCTCTTTGTAAGTTGGAGGAGAGGGTACTTCCTGCCCTGCACTAAGACTCTTGAACCTAAGGATGGCTCTATACCTCAGGATTTACAGACACTTGCTTTGGGGCTACAGTGCAGGCTGGGCAGATCCTTTCAGCTCAGACTAGGCCTCACCTTTCATTACCAACCTGCAGCTTCACCCCTACTCACATACTCCCCCGCAAGCTCCCCAATCCCATCAACATGCCACGTTCTGGGAGCACTGCCCTTTCCGCTTTCAGACAGGGCTACAGAACACGAGTAATGAAACTGTCTCAGTGATACCCAGTCTCCTGCTTCCTTCCTAAGAATTCAATTTCATTTCAGCTATTGGAACAAAAGCCCTCTTCACCTCAGAATATTTCAAATGCCAAGACAAACAGCAATGTATGAAAAATGGAACCATCCACAGTGATTCTTCTTCTTTCTTACTGTAAGGGAATTAACAATGAAAATGGAGCAAAAGATTGACAATGAAAAATGAAACTTCCTCCCATCCTCAAGTATTGGCCTCACTCTTCAGAAGGAACTGCTCTCAACAGTCTTATTTCTGGAAATCTCCATGCATGTATTTACACACCTAAGAGCTGTTTTGTTTTCCTTTTAGACATAAATGATAGTATACTATATGTCATGGATTGAATAGTTGTTGCTAAGTTCCCACTCATATCAGCACTACACACAACAGAATGAAACACTGCCTGGTCCTATGCCATCCTCACAATTGTTGTTACACTTGAGTCCATTGCTGCTGCCACTGTGCCAATCCATCTTGTTAGGGGGTTGGGGTTGTCTTCCTCTTTTTCGCTGACCAGCTACTTTGTTGTTGTTGTTGTTAAGTGCCGTCGAGTCGGTTTCGACCCATAGCGACCCTGAATAGGATTTCCGAGGCTGTAAATCTTTATGGGAGCAGATCGCCTCATCTTTCTCCCGCGGAGCAGCTGGTAGTTTCGAACTGCTGACCTTCTGGTTCGCAGCCCGATTCGTAACCACTACGCTAACAGAGCTCTTTTACAAAGCATGATATCCTTGTCTTGGGATAGGTCCCTTCTGATAATATGTCTGAAGTATGAGAGATGAAGTCTGACCATCCTGGCTTCTAAAGAGCATTCTGGCTGTACTTCTTCCAACACAGATTTGTTTGTTTTTCTGGTAGCACATGGTACTTTTAATATTCTCCTAAAATACCAAAAAACAAATGTATCAATTCTTCTATGGTCTTCCTTATTCATTGTCCAACTTTCACATGTGTATGAGGTTATTAAAAATATCATGGCTTGGATCAGGCACACCTTAGTTCTCAGACTAGTATCTTTGGTCTTGAACATTTTAAAGAGGTCTTTTTTCAGCAAATTTACCTAATGCAATATGTAGTTTGATTTCTTGGATTGAACTATATCCCCTATATTAGAATTTCAATTTTAAAGCATTTGGTTTGTGGAGGCCTGCAGTCTACAGTGGGAGCTCAACTCCGTTTTCTGGGTGTTTTATTCCCAACTTTATTTTGACTCTTAACATCGATTCAGACTCCATTTGAATTCTTTCTGACCATTAAACCCACAATGTGACCATGACCAATGTGAGAAAGCAGGGATGGGCAGTTTTGATCTCAAGTAGAATGCATTTCTAAGTAGATTACAACTGTTGGGAAGAGATCGTTTTGCCCTCAGGCTTAAACAAAGAATCAGGGAACTTGCTTCGGTGTATCTTTAATGATCTACTGAAAATATCAACAAGCAAACAAGCAAATCCACTGCCATGAAGTTGATTCTAACTCACAGCAACCCTATACTGGGTAGCGTAGTGGGTACGAATCGGGCTGCGAATCGCAAGGTCAGAACCGACTCCACGGCACATAACCACAACCACTGGGTTTCCAAGATGGTAAATCTTTACAGGAGCACATAGCTTCATCTTTCTCTATCTGGTAGGTTTGCACTGCCAACTTTGAGGTTAGTAGCCCAAGCTCTGGTAGTGTAGTGGTTACGAATCAGGCCGCCAACCTTAAGGTCAGCGGTTTGAAACTACCAACTGCTCCACGGGAGAAAGATGAGGCTTTCTACTCCCATAAAGATTTACACCCTTGGAAACCCTGTACAGGGTCGCTATGGGTCAGAACCGACTCGACGGCACTTAACAACAACAACAGCCCAAGACTTAACCCAGCATACACCCAAGGCTTCTTTAGAAACTGAAAAAGCTCTTTTTTTCAGACAACACAGAACATCAGAGATAGATTGAGACAGAGACACAGAGAACATTTTACTAGAGCTGGTACCCTGAATTCGGACTTCTAGCCTCTTAAAATGCACTGGACTGCAAGGTCAGCTTGAACCACAAGGTCGGAAGTTCAAACTCACCAGTAGCTCCTCAGAAACCCTTTACAGGGTTGCTATGAGTCAGAACCAATCGAAGGCACTTAACAACAACAATAACAAACTGCAGCAAAAGAAATTTGTGTTTTAAAGCCAGCTTGTTGTTAAGAGTCATAGAGTTGGTTGTGACTCATAGCGACCCTGTATAGGGTTTCCAAAGAGTGGCTGGTGAGATTGAACCACTGACCTTGTGATTCAAAATGACCTTGTAGTCCAGTGCTTTATCCTACAGCACCACACCAGGACTCCTTTAAGAGCCGTCTGCTTTTGGTATCGTGATAGAACTAGGAAACGGAGACACCACTATATTTGCTGTTTGGTTTTTTTCCCGACTTACCAATATGTCTTGTGTCACTGCAGGATACTACACTGGAGCACAAGGTCTGCAGTTCAAACCCACCAACCACTCCTCAGAAACCCTATACAGGGGTCAATATGAGTTGAAACCTACTCCACAGTACTTAACAACAACAACCACAATTAATATGTTTTGGAGGACTTTCCATGTGAGCACACTATTCTTTTCAGGGGTTGCAGAGAATTACATGATGTGGCTATACCGCAATTCATTTAGCTAGCTTTCTGCTGAAGGCCATTTAGATTGCCTGTAAATCTTTGCTATTACAATAATGTTATATTTAACAACCTTGTGCATGTATTTTCAGAAACTCCCTGTGAGGATTTCTGCAGAATCAATTTCTACAAGCTTTGTTATTTTTTAAAAATAATAAATCAGTTATCATCAAGTCTATTCTAACTCATGGTGACCCCATGTGTCTCTAGGGCTTTCAATGGTTCAACTTTTCAGAACTAGATCACCAGACCTTGTTTTGAGGTACCCCATGAGCTCTGGTAGTGTTGTAGTGGTTACGAATCGGGCTGCCAACCTCAAGGTCGGTAGTTTGAAACTACCAGCTGTTCCACGGGAGAAAGATGAGGCTTTCTGCTCCTGTAAAGATTTACAGCCTCGGAAACCCTGTGCAGGGTCACTATGAGTCAGAACTGACTCCACAGCACTTAACAACAACAAATGTAGACTTGAACCTCAAACTTTTGGGTTAGCAGCCCCACCTAGAAACTTTGTTTTGAAACATCTTGTTAAGTTCTGCTGAGTCGGTTCTGACTCATAGAGACCCTGTATAAGGTTTCTGAGGAGAAGCTAGTGGGCTTGAACCACCAAACTTAGGGTTAGCAGTCCAGGGCTTATTCTACAGCACCACACCAGACCTCATTTTGATAAATGTTGTTGTTGTTAAGTGCCGTCAACTCAGTTTTGACCCATAGAGACCCTTTATAGGGTTTCCGAGGAGCGACTGGTGAGCTTGAACTGCCGACCTTGCAGTTCAAACGACTTTGCAGTCTGGCGCATTAACCCACAGTGCCACACCAGGACTCCTTGTTGTTGTTGTTGTGAAGTGCTGTCGAGTCGTTTCCAACCCATAGCAACCCTGTATAGGGTTTCTGAGGAGCAGCTGGTGAGCTTGAACTGCCTTAGAGAGCACCAAATTGCTCACCACACTACAGCTTTTCAGCAGAGACTTGACAGCTTAGATTTGATACTGAAGTCATTTAAAATAACCAAGACTCTATTTTATGTGGAAGAACATCTTTATAACTTTAACACAAAAAAATATAAACCACAAAGGAAAAGAATGATATGTTGTATGGCATTAAGATTTAACACTCTGTACCACAGAAGTGTTAAGAAGCTCTGGTAGCATAGTGGTTATGAATCGGGCTGCTAACCTCAAGGTCGGCAGCTCGAAACTACCAGCCATTCCACGGGAGAAAGATGAGGCTTTCTGCTCCCGTAAAGATTTACAGCTTCGGAAACCCTGTGCAGGGTCACTATGAGTCGGAACCGACTCCACGGTACTTAACAACACCACAGAAGACATCATAAAAAAATTAAAAGACAAACCCCAAACAGGAAGAAGGTATTTATTTGCAAAGCATTCAATTGAGCTAGTATTAATACACTACATTATTAGCAAAAAGACATTGTCTCTCCTTCTAATGGGCAGAGGCTAAGAACAAGCCATTAAGAGAACAGGAAGCTGCAATGACCAATGAGCATATGAAATAGCACTCAGTTTCATAAATAATTAGGAAAATACAAGCAACAATGAGATAGCTTTTCACATCCCTCAGATTAGCCAGAAAAATTAGTATCTGGTAATACTAAGAGAAATAAACCACTTAAATCTCTTAGAAAGTCTCAATGGGTGTGTAAATTGGCACAATCACTAGAGAGCAGTGTGAAACTGTAGGATAAGCACAGGACTGCTAACTGTAAGGTAGGCAGTTCAAACCCACCAGCAGCTTTTCAGGAGAAAGATGAGGCTTTCTGCTCCCGTAAAGATTTACAGCCTTGGAAATCCTATACAGGCTCATTCTGAGTCAGAACTGAGTTGATGGCAGTGAGTTTATTTTTTGAAGTGAAAATGAAGGAGTCCCTGGATTGTCCAAATGATTAAGTGCTCGACCACTGGCTGAGAAGTTGATGGTATGAAACCACCCACTGTGAAAAGTCACAGCCTGGAAAGCCTGTGGAGCACACATGGGCTCATGATAGGTCCAAATTGACATGAAGGCAGCTAACAGAAACAATCAAATTGAAGATATGTCCCTTATGGCCCTAAGAATATTCCAGTATAATGCAAAGGCAGATATATATCTCGGCATGAAAAATTGGAAGCAATCTAAATGTTCATCATTAGTAAAATGTGTAAAAAGTATGTTGTCCCCTGGTCACATGATGGATTACCAAAAAGCAGTAAAATGCAAAAGATTAGAACCACCTATCAAATGCTGAGCAAGTTGTAGAATAAATGGAATGTGTTTATTTATGTGAAACTAAAAAAAAAAAATTTATAAAACAATATGATATATTTTTTTATGAAATAGACTTAAGGAACAAAAATATAAAAACATGGAAGGGAAAGAATTTCATGGATCTGGAATGTAATTTCCCTGGGAAGAGCTAAGAGGTGATATTAGGAGAGAGTTCAAAGGGAGGCTTCACTTCTTTCTGTGATGCTTCATTTCTTTAAGACCAAAGAAATATTTGATCAAGTTGTAATGAAATGTTAGACTGAGTATTACTTCATATGCTTATTGGTCATTGCAGCTTCCTCTTCTCTGAACTGCTTGTTCTTAGCCTTTGCCATTGGAAGGAGAGGATGTCTTTTTTGCTAATTTGACTGGTGGGTACATGGATGTTTGCTGTACTATTTTCAGTACTGTTCTCTGTGTGTAAACTATTACATAATGAAAAAAAGATCCCATTTAGGCTGCAGGAAATATCCCAAGATCATATAAAAGGTCAACATGGTGGATGCCAGAAAGTTCTGACACTAGCTCAGCTACCTCAGACCTCCTTAAGTCATATGTTATTAAGTGCTGTCGAGTCAGTTCTGATTCATAGCGACCCTGTATAAAGTTCTCAAGGAGTGGCTTCTGAGTTTGAGCCATTGACCTTCTGGTTAGCAGTCCCGTGCTTATCCTACAGTGCCATGTTGTTGTTGTTGTCAGGTGCCATCGAGTCGGAACCGACTCATAGTG